>NW_003216064.1:80469-107250 GCF_000006405.1 Perkinsus marinus ATCC 50983 | reverse complement strand
ATTTCAAGTCTGAAGTAACTTATTATTTTCGTGACTTTATTTCTTTTATTAATTTTCCCACGTTTTCCATCAAAAAATCGAAAATAATTCTGTCCAATTTTTGATATTCGATCCGATTTTCAGGCAACTTATTTGAGAGGATTCCAAAAACGGAAACAACAACGCCGTGATAAAGCTGAGGAAAAAATAAAAAAAAGAGCTGCGGAGGAACGGGTGGCCGAACGGAAGGAAATGCGCGATGAGGTCATAAATTTTTGGGGATATCAGTTTGGTGGAGTTTTACGTGAAGTGGCGTGAAAAACGCGATATTCGCGGTGATATGCAGTAGTTTTGGAATATGTTTTTCATATCACTAGGCTGGTGAAACTCCAAAATATAATATATGATTTTACGAATATGTATATGTCCATAAAATCAATTATAATATTTCATACGATGTCCAGAATCGGGTTTCGGCGAGCCGGGTTTATTGCATCAATGGTAGTTTATGTTAAATTGTTGGTTGATATTAGTGGAGTTTCCTACTCCCCCCCATAGACGCCGCCGCTGCTGCTGCCATCGACATCATCTGCTGCCGTTGCTGGTCCGACTTCGAAACGACGAAGACATTCAAATGTGGTTTACACCAGATGGTCCAATCACCAACAGAAAGGAGCTACTACTATCACCAAACCCTCTAAGGTACCCACCCGAACTCAGCTACGTGATACGAGAAGGAAAATAAGATAGAACTAGAGCAACACTGACTCGGCCACTCTGAGAAGGGAAGGTATAAGACGTCCATGACATTAGATCAATCAGCGACCATACGCTGCCGCTCAGTAACCATAGCCACCCTTGCCTCCTCCTCCTCCCTTACCACCACCACCCCAATGCTGCCCATCACCACTGCCACCCCAGGGTCTACTACTGTACGATGAAGGGCCACCTCCACCACCACCACCTTGGGAGGCACCCGAATCCTCAGGACTTGAGTCCCAACCACCACCACCGGACCAGCCTCGTCCTCCTTTACCCTTACCCTTGCCTCCCCAACTACCCCCATACCCTCCATCGTTGCTGGGCCCTCCCTTAGCATAGGGGCCACCTTTGCCGTAGCCATAATCACCACCGGGACCTCCTCCTCCTTTCCCACCACCATAGCCACCCTTACCATAATAATCACCACCACTAGGGGCTGCTGCCCTCTCATATCTAGTAGCACCACCTCCATACGAATCACTTCCTCCTTTATTGTAGGAGTCGTACCCTTTGCCGCCACCACCGCCATAGCGAGAGCTACTATAGGGGTCACTACGGTTACCCTTACCTCTATAGGGAGCCGGACTGGGCGCATACCCCTTACCACGACCACCATAATAGTCGGATGAGTCATCACCTCCCTTGCCGAAGCCGCCCTTCCCACCATAGTCACCGCCCTTGCCCTTACCCCAACCTCCTTTACCACTGCCAGACCAGCCTCCCTTACCACTGCCGGACCAATCACCATTACCACCAGCGTACCGAGAGTTGTCATCACCCCAGCCACCCTTACTGCTGCCTCCGCGCCAGTCGTAGCCCTTACCACCCTTACCGTGGTAGCCGCTACCCTTGCCCCCGGAAAGATCATATTCATCCAGTTGATGCTCCCGTTTGAAGTCATCAATGATCGGTGATATGTCGAGCTCGCCAGTCACGATTTCCCGTACTATACGTGCCTACAAAATGACACATCCTGGATTCGAACCGGATACCTCCGGGATGGCAGCAAGTCCTTACCCCTTCTTCGCAATTATCCTCAGGTCCAACTAGCACGACTGTCCTCTCCTCCCCAGGACCACCGTCCTCTGTAGGAACCACCTCAATGCGAGTATGCGATCGTCGTTTGATCTCGTCAATAACGCATCCCCTGTAGCCAATGACCTGACTTAGCCGTATTTCCAAACACGAGGGCCGCAGGGGCTGGCTGACCTTCGCTGCTATGTCGTTGGAAATAACAACTTCCTTTTTCGAATCTCCAGGGCCCACGACAGGCTTACGACATGTGAATATGATCTCTTCGATGGCTGCCTCGCAAGCCTAGGAGTATTCACAGTAGTAGAGATGCGATAATTATGTACTATTACATTTAGGATTTCCTGAGTGTCACCAATGAGATGAAGACTTCTGTTACCATCAGTGTCGCGTTCACCATGATCGGACTAACAAGAGCACTACTAGTGATGATGCCATTCAAGGATGGTCACCACCTTCACTTCACAATGAGTTTGACGTTGTATCCGTTTTATGGTATCGCCCTGCTTTCCTATGACCTTACCAGCGGCCCAATGAGGTAAAGGGACATCCTTATGAAATCTGAGGGAGGTATTAGTATCAATGAGAGTCGATTATTGCAGTCGTATTAGTAGCACTCATCAGAGTGGCGAAATGCACAGCTTTTTACAGTAAAAAAATCAAAAGAAATGTATCACCCAGGAAATGTACCCTCGTTCGTACTTGCCATCATCTTCGTCCCCAGTCGTCGTAGCATTCGAGTTCGCAGGAGGTGCCGCATCCCAGTTGCTGATTTTAGCAGGGCGAGTGGTGGTGGAGGAAGAGGAGGAGGAGGGCTGCTCCTGCCCTTGCCCGTCTTTGCTATCCCAGGAAGCGTCGACACCGGCGGTACGTTTTTCCCCTCGAGGGTAACTATCCTCAACCGAGGGTTGTTGTTGGTCCTCCTGGTGTTGCTGCTGTTGTGGCTCCATAAGGCAGAGAATACCCAGCTATATCGATGCTCATCATAATCATTTCCACTCACTACTCGAGCTACTACATCAGACAATCGGTTTGATAATTCCGTTGAGGAAATGCAAGAGAGCAAGATTTGCCAATCTTGCCACAGCCAATTCCGGAACGTGTCACGTTAAAATGGCCAGCCTCGACGCCGATTTCCCTTCCTTATCGCAATCACTCCTCCTCGGTCGGAGTGGTCATGCTTATACTGTATTGTCTGATAACCCCACGAGCCGCAACGGCAACAAGTGTGAGCAGTCTATGAAAAAGAAAGCCACCGTGGCCGCTGTAGTCCTCGCCGTCCTCACCAGCTTCTACCTCTACTACGTCAATGCCTATAGAGGTAACCACTGACTTATCCGCTCTCTTCCTCCTGGTGTGGTATCGGAACTGAACTAGTTCCGACATTCAGAATCGGTTCCTCGAGAGATGCTCATGGAAAATCCATTACCATCGTTATTTCTCTCAGACCGGCCCCAGTCGCTGCAGCTGAACTCCTCCGCTGCCTTCCTCCTCAACAACGACCTCTCCTCGGTGGGCTTTGAGCACCAGGAGTATCTTGCCGGAGCAGGGCGGAAGTCGCATCTCCTTTTACGGGAGCCTCGACTGTGTGATGCCAACGTGAAGCAGTACTCTGGTTACTTCACAATTGATGACAAACTTGACAAGAAGTACTTCTTTTGGTTCTTCGAAAAGCGCAATCAGCAACCTACTGAGGCTGCCCCTACAACCATGTGGCTCACCGGGGGTCCCGGATCGAGCTCTATGATTGCGGTATGGTAGATACACCATTCACCGATTATATGTGTTCTTACAGTTACTAGCAGAAAATGGTCCTTGTCGTGTGAACGAGGATGGATCTAATACTGTTCATAACGAGTACAGCTGGACCCTGAAGACCAACATGCTATGGGTGGACCAGCCACCTGGTATGACTTCTACGTTGTCGTCATCGACTCTGATGCAAACTTGGCAGGTACGGGGTTCTCAACAGGCTCATATGATACCTCTGAGGTTGAGATTGCTGAGGACATGTATCACTTCTTGCAAGCATTCTTTCATCGATTCCCGCAGTACAACAAGAAATTTCACATCACCGGAGAGTCCTACGGCGGCCACTACGTTCCAGTGGTGACAGCTAAGATCATCACTGAAAATAAGAAGCTTCTGAGTAAACTTCGAGTCTGCGCCCCGGGAATGACATCTTGGGCATGTTCTAGGTTCACCATCGAGTTCGCTGCTGGGCAGCCATCGTCGTCCCGTTTACATAGACATCAAAGGTATGGCTGTTGGTAACGGTTTGACAGTACCGGCCGAGCAAGTGAAGTGGTATTCGAAAATGGTGAGTATAGTGTCACCACCGTGGTCTGCTAACATTGATAACAACAGGCGTACAATTCTGGTACTGCACCTTCTATTGTAAACTACACTACTTACCAACAACTGAACGATGCAGGACTCGAGACCGTTGATCTTATCGATAAATGCTATAAGCATCTTGACGTCAACAACGCGGTAGTGAAGAGAACCTCATCACTGTGGTATTATATTTGATGCTATCACAGAATTCACCCTTGCCGACTGCATGCCAGGAGATGAACTACGTTTTCAACGTTAAGCTTTTAAGTAAAGCCCTCGCCTCGGGAGCTAACGAGTAAGCTCATAGCCAGGCTTTGAGGAGCTGTGCATTTGAACTAGGTACGACATGCGACTGAACCACCCCTACAATTTCTCACATTTGGACCGCTTTTTGAATCGCCCTGACGTTCGTGCTGAACTCGGTGCCGTCATCAAGCCGTGGAGCGAGAGCAACACAGGGGTAGAGTATTCCTATTATTGTGGTTCGTTGAGCTGTAGGGTTGGCTCAGGTGTGGACAGCCTTGGCCCCTCGAGATTTCCTGGCCGACTACACTTCCGCTGTCCAGACAGTACTGGCCTCGGGGGCGAAGGTTTTGATATATGCTGGAGATCAAGATTTCATATGCAACTGGTTAGGGAACAAAGCATGGACTGAGAAAATAGAATGGAAATTCAGTAGAGATTTTGCGCAGCAACCCTTGTTAGAAATGAATGCTCAAAAGGCCGTCCCAGAAGCATCAGGTGAACTGATTATGGAACCTATCCGTCCTTTGAAATCATATGCGATTTCAGGAAATGGTGAAGGTGCGGAGATCGTGAAGGTTCCTGTTGGCTTGTATAAGGGCTTCAAGAACTTTGCATTTCTGCGTGTTTTTGGTGCCGGCCATATGGCACCTATGGACAAACCTCTCGAAACACTTCATATGTATGAGACCTTCATCGATGGACACCTTTTCCAATCGTATGAGGATTAGATAGCCTCTGTTGTTGTCATGATATCTGTGCTGGAATATCATCAGCAATGACGGAGGTTTTGATATAGAGTGTATATATACACAGGAGATCACTTCTCCGCAGTTCTGTTATCAGTGTGGCATAATGTAAGGAGTAGATTGTCTGTTATCATGGCAATAGTGTCGTAGCCATCAATTCTGTTGCTTGTCTATTACCTTTTAACCATATTGCATCTCCTCACGTTTACAGATGTGAGCAGTGCATTAATGATGTAGTGTTGTCAATACCACTACTATGCATATTCTAGTGTTTAGTTGAAGTATGTACACAGCATCTGAGCTTTATGCGTGACGGATGCTCATTCGAATAAGCAACTTCCATAGTGGCGTAAAGTACAGTAATGAAGGCGGTAGTATGTGATCCTGTTACTGAATACAGAGTATTACTCTGCTCGCTACAGTTCAATAATATGGATGATACGCCAATGAGATTGATGCGGCTTAAATGAGGGGAAAGGGAAATGCCGATGAGCATGGCTTCCGTTAGATAGGTGGTTACCTAGATTTTTGTGAGTCCCTCATACTTGTGAGTATTATTGTTGAAAATACTAACGAAATTGACAGGTCCAGTTGATACGTAAATGGCGTGCCACAACACCTGTGGTTGATTCGGGTGTCTCCGATAGATTCACATGCTTCCTCTCGGTTTGCATGTTATATGATCAATAACGACTGCAAAGTAATCATCACAACTTTCGTTACCCGACTGAAAATGTAGGCAACTGCATCACGAATACATCTTCGAAGTTTCCAGGCGGATGAACAATGCATAGAATACGTTCTGTTCAACTGGGCACCAAATGTGATGATTTTTATTTCCCTATCACTTGCACACAAGATCATTCTAGTGATATTGGAAACCATCAACATTCCCTATCATAAATTGACAAGCACGACAATTAATACACAGTACTTATCCTTCGTAATAGTAGGGCAGAGAGTGATGACTATAATGAGAGATGAATTAAGAGTATCATCAAACGCCAGTGAGACTAGCAGCAGCAGCAGCAGTGTCATCATCATCACCTGTGCTGGTGACTGTAACGCAATTTACATGAAGTCATCATCAGAGTCACCATCCCACTCCTCGAGGGCTTCCAATTGAACAGCGTAACTGACCATGATCGATCTCACACTATTCCTATCGTGAACTGCTCACCGCAAGAGGCCGCCAATACCACCAAACCCACGGACGAACTGGGCGCCTTCCTCACTTTTATCGGTCACGAACTCTAACTTGGCCTGAAGAGAACTAAATCGACACATTTCATAGGGAAGTAATTCTGACTCCGAAGCTCTTGTAGTTATTGACCAACCACTCAGTGATAGGCATCTTTTCCACCACAGTAAGCTCTACACCAGTATCAGCATCGCGGAAGTAGCTCTCTTGTATTTCCCTAATAACAAGCCATCATAACCTCCTATGCGAAAGAGCCTACTGTTCGGGTGAGAGGTAAAGGACATCCTCAGTGTCGGTATGAGGGTTCCGGATGTGATAACGGTTGATGGCGAGATTCTCGAACACTATAAGGGTCTCCACAGCACCCATGTCCAAACACTGAAGAAGGGGCATAAACGCGATGAGCTGAAAGCGCGTTGCTGCCGACCTTTAGAGTATCGTCAATACCAAAACAGACCTTTCCCGTATCCTGGGCTACCTCCTCGAAATACCTGAATTCATATCAGTGAGTATTAGAGAGCATCATTATGGAGTACTTCGTGATAAGCTTTTTCTCCTGGATGAATTTGACGTTCTTCAACGTATCAGAGGCAAGCTCAATCGCTTGATTGAAGCCGTTCTCTCCACCGTAGCTGACGGCGAGCACTCCACACACCTTCCAAAATTGGTATGAGTATTACCTCACATCCACCACTTTGATAAGGATGGCCGCTAAACGTGGGTCGAAAAACTGCGAATTGGCCAAGTCGTTCTTGAACTCGGCACTTCCTGCTAACACCTGTAACGAGTTCCATTTGTAATTGGAAAATGAGAGCTCTGAGATTCGTACAAGTCCGGCGATATTAGGCCTATCGTTAGTGATGAAATGTTGCGTCAAAAGCTCAGCAACCTGATATCAAAAGGCGTACTGTATCTACGAGGCTCGAGTTGGTGTTCACCTTGGTTAGATAGTTATGTCGTTTTTCGAGCCTTAATCGAGCAAAACGCATGGAAGACTGACCACCCCTACCGTGCTTCTTGGGAAGATCTACTGAAAACTTGTAAAGTACCTCTCGGTTAGAGCCCTGAGAGAATTGGTCAGGTCCGGCCCGGCGACGAGGACAGTGTATTACTTGTACTGTTCCGAAGAGACTTCCATTACCATCCATAACCAAGAATCCAAACTTGTCATCGGACTCTAACAGCTGATTCAAATCCTCAGTGTGAAACTTGTTATCACACAAGTACCTGCAAGGGGGGGAATGACAACGCATAAGAGCGGTGAGCTACAGTTTAGTATTGATAGGCTTGAAAGGCTCGAAATCAATAGTGACCTGCTTTTCCTTGCCATCATCAGTGAGAACAGTACCACAGTAAAGTACCAAACCATTAGGGGGCGTCCTATTGTATCTATATGAGCACGGTGATGGCTGTTACAGTAGCTTGAGTGAGAACTCACAATTTCAGTCGCTGCTGAGTAGATGTAATAGCAGAAAGAACAGACAATCTGTTAACCCGTGACTTGATATTGGACGCGGTACCATACCTAATGACCCGAGTGATAGGAATGCACTTAGTAGAATAGCAATACTCTTCTGCAAGCATCTTTGCCATCTGAGCAACTTGGGTTTTGGGAGGGATGATCAATGAGATCATCGAAGTACCTGTGAAGTGCGTGATTGTTGGTGCTAGAGTCGTAGTAGTAGTAATAGTAGTAGTAGTAGTAGTAGTAGTAGTAGTAGTAGTAGTAGTAGTAGTAGTAGTAGTAGTAGTAGTAGTAGTAGTAGTAGTAGTAGTAGTAGTAGTAGTAGTAGTAGTAGTAGCATTAGTAGTATTAGTAGTATTGGTAGTATTAGTAGTATTAGTAGTATTAGTAGTAATAGTAGTAATAGTAGTAGTATTAGTAGTTATAGTAGTAGTAGCAGTAATAGTAGTACCGTTCCCCCGAGCTGCCTCCAAGCTTTTGATCAACCTCCGAATCTTCCATTGTTCGATAGCGGCTTCATTGGAATCCTCAACAGAACTCATTATACGTTAGGAGAGGGCGGAGGAGGAGGAGGAGGAAAACAGAAAATGGCCTCTCACTACTGCGCTACAGTCTTTCATAGTCTCCAAATGTACCCACCGTACAAGATTCCGTGCCGATTCCGTGACTAGAAAATTGTAAGAATATGCAGATCATTCCTGCAGATCACAAACGCCCTCCTCAAAGCCGGTAGGCTGATCTTATCTTACTGCTACCCCGCAAATCGTAAGGATGTGAAAGCCCCTTGCAATGAAACCGTACGGTACTTTACAATTTTCGCTCCTTATGGTGGCTTGTGAAATAGGCCTCTGATTAGCAGGTGTGGATCGATCACAATGGCGTAGCAGAAACAATCTCTTCTCTTCCGAACGTGACGCATGCAATTTTAGTGCGGTGCCTTACGGGTCTTTTCGGCGTTTTACGTGTCATTTCTGCACAATGTCCTTCCGCGTATTCACCTTCCCTAGTCGAGAATTCTCTGGTTAACTTTCATCAGCGTCTAGCTGGATGGTGGACAAATTTCGAACAATTTTTCGGTGGTCAATGATCATTAGGAACGGATCTCGTCACCAGAGTTAGTTTGAGATTTTCTACCCATTTTTCAGTGCTTTTGATATCCACAGTAGCATGAGCAAAGCTGCATGGTATACTTGTTGGGGGCGCTGCCCTTTACGATGTCATCCTTGGGTCTACTTCGTACTAGCCATAGTATGTCTCGTAATTGCCATTGTGGCAATTGTCTTCGCCATCTTGTCTAAGACCTTATTCGAAGCCCAATTGATCGATGGTATCGACAAAGCGCGTTTCATTGACAACACATTTCAGACGACAGACTGTTCCAATATGTTTGTTGGTGATGCCACGTGCTCTGGTCTGGCCTATCAGGCCTGGTTGGTCAACTCTTCCAAGGCCCGAGATATCTGTCTCAGCTCTAGCACTCCTGCAACTAAACCATTGGCATCGGCCTCTGGTTGGTGTGATGCTAGCAAGGACGGTTGCTCCAAGCCCGAGGACTGCCTCAGGGGTATGCCTCATGACTTCTACGCTTTCAACGTTACCAACCCTGCAGAGGTCCTCAGGGATGGCGCCAAGCCCATTGTGCAAGAGCTACCTCCCATACATGCTGCTCAGACTCAAGAGCGTATTGAGGCCTCGGTTGATGTCGATAAGTGGAACAAGGAAGGTATAGCCCATTGGAATGAGACTAACACTTTCGTCTTTGCTGATAAGGATGAGACTGATAGGTTGCAGCAGAAGGTCTTTGTCCCTCACGTAGCTTTGCTAAGTACAGTCACTCAAAGTGGGCAGGAGGTGAATACCATGGAAGTTCTCCAGATGCTGGGTTTATGCGGTACATATCAACGATTGACGAATCTGGTCATTACTCTGGTCAAGACTGCTCCCGTAGTTGAGGGCATAATCAACAACACTTTTGGGAATACGAGGAACGCGATGCGTGCTCAGTATTTCGATGCCGGTTTGACGAGGTTGTTGGGGAATCAAGAAATAGATGTGGAGGCCATTGGACCTCAGCTGAAGAGTATCGTACCGACGTTGGACCTGTCGATGCTCCCACCAGCTACCATGGCTATCGACTACTTTGCTTATGCGTTTGGTTGCGTCACCAAGCAAGACGCCAATCATAGCTGCAAGTTCAACCCTGACAGTGGCGCAGATGTTGACCTTGAGAAGGAAATCCTCGCTACTTTCTCGGAGGACGCTAAGACGAGGATATTCAATTATATCATGGACACTGACTTCACGGATAACAACAGTGCTGTGCTCCAGTTGCTACTCCTGTTGAAAGGGTTCCTAACGCCACCCGAGGCGGCTGCTTGGAGCGCTCATTTGAACTATGCTGGCTCCTATGGTCTGTCCAACTACGACACTATGAGGTTCTCTCTCTTCCCATATGCTAATAAGAGCAGTTCATTGTACGATCCTGACTACGAGTTCTATCCAAGGTTCATCAGGATGACGATTGCACAAATGGTAGGTTGGGACAACCAGGCGTTCCCAGACAGGTTTACGGGTCAGCCTATTACTCTTGGTTTCGCCAGGCCGGTAACTAACGGTCCTCCTACCGAGCAGTACCGTAGTAGTAAGATACCTGATTGGAAGGGGTTGAGCTACTTCAAGATGTATAATGGCCAGACTCAGAACTGTGCCTTCGACCGTGACTGCATGGCGCAGGCTTCGTTTGCGCAAAATGGCACGTGCGTGGCTAACGATATGTGTACACCTAACTACGCTGCTGGTTGGGACGCTAAGTTTGTCCCTGGTACGTTGAATGGTAAGGGGACGGACGAATTCCACCAGGTGAATGCTGAAGCCCGGCTCTTCGTTGGCCAAATATTCTCAGCCGCGACCCTTAAGAACATCGAGCCCGACTCTGACTGGAGAGGCATTAAAATTGACAGGTGGACTCTCAAAGATATCGATTTTCGTGTGGAGAACTGTGATGGTTCCGAGCCTGGAAACTCGGCCGGAATCGATTGCGATTCCCCCCGTGGGACACTTAATCTTGGGTATTTTTCCTCTCCTACTCCCGCTACAGTTCGGGTACCGGTTTATGCCTCTCTGCCACACTTCACGTTGATTCCTGGAACCTCTTCCCGTGATAACTATCATCCTGGCGAAAGGGTTTCTATCGTATCTTGTACTGGTGACTCTGACTGTCAGGGGACGAGAGAATTCACAGTTGACATTTTTACGGAGCCGTTGACTGGCGCTCTACTTAATGGTCAGCAAAGACTGCAGCTGAACGTTGCCTTCCCCCCAACAGCTAATGGTCAGACCGGCAACATGACTGACGGGCTCCTCTTGCCGGCTTTCTGGTTGAATAAACACCAGACGGCTTTTGGATTCCAGATTGACGCTGTTAAGACACTCCAGTCTGGCCCTACTCTTTTTAACATTCTCTTTGGTATCTTGCTCGCTGTGGGTATAGTATTACTTATCGCTGCTGTCATACTGGCATTACTTGGCTGGCGAAGGAGGAAGATACTTCGTGAGATGTCTTTAGGAGTAGGCGGTGTGAAGCCGAGCGTTGAAGTGAGCTAGAACTATAGAGCCTACTTATTATCGAGGCGTCAACTCTGCAGTAGGTTATCAGTCGCCAAGGTGAGTTTTCCATATAAAGAATCACGTCGATGATGCATCATTCTTGAGCGTACGTCATTAATCTAAGTAGCTCTTGGTATCACCCTTGACATCGTTGCGGAACAATGAATGGTCCATACTTTTTACACTAGTCTAGTATTCACCATTGGCCTTACCGGCCCTCCTTCTCTAGTTCTCCAAGTGTCGTGTTCTATGATAGAATTGCTTGGCTTCGTTTTCTGGTTTTCATAAGTCACATTCCCATGAAAAAGTGTTCGGAGCTGATGAGAATCATTCGAAGTTAAAACCGGTACGGGTATGTAGGCGATTTTGCGTTCGACGATACCTCCGAACGCAATACGGATAGAAGAACCGTACATACAGCGTTGGAGAGAGCTCGATGAGCGCTTTCGAATGGCACCTTTGTTCACGAACTGTCGCTTGCCGCGAAATTATCAGGAGCGGTCCCGTTTTTTGCACCACCCTGTATCTGCTGTAAATGCTTGCCATAGCGGATTTAACGATGTTGAATTACACGAGAATCAGTCGTTGGGAGCCCTTCCCAAAGGGTCCATGGAACATGTCAGAATGTTCCAACACTCGGCCTTCTCTGCGGACTTCACACATTGTGAAATTCGCACTGTGAATACTTATTAACAACTCGTAGGACATATGCAGCGTTCACTTTCTATTCGAAGAGTGAGCTCATATCATGTGGTATGAGAGTCCGAAAAAAGCTTCCAAGAAGAAAGCGATCGGCCCAAATATGAATCATGAGACCTGCATCGTGAGCAACGTAAACTGCGTGGTTCAGTACCCAAGTCCGTCATGTACTCGCGTACGTGATTGGTTATCGATCAGGGCGAGCGCAAGATTCAACGTGCGTTCTGCATCTGAATCACCATCATTGACCCTCAAGACCCCAACTTTTTAGCATTATGTCTCTAATTCCTGCAGCCGTTGAATCTGCCGAGTTCTCCTCTGACGTGGCCGAGATCAAGCAATGGTGGAAGTCTGATCGTTGGATTGGGAAGCGTCGCTTGTACTCGGCAGAGGATGTCGCCCGTCTTCGTGGCCAGAAAGCTGGTCGTACCAAGTACCCTGCTGATGCTATGAGCAAGAAGTTATGGAAGGCCTTCAAGGAAGCTCAGCGGACTGGTGGTTTCCTGCCTACGTTCGGTGCCTTGGATCCAGTCCAAGTGACACAGATGGCGAAGTACCTCAAGACCATCTACGTCTCGGGTTGGCAGAGTTCTTCGACGGCCTCTACTTCTAACGAACCCGGCCCGGATTTCGCTGACTATCCCTACAATACGGTTCCGAACAAGGTGGATCAGCTCTTCCGTGCGCAAGTGTTCCATGACCAGAAGCAGCACCAAGAGAGATTTGGTATGACCGAGACTGAACGTCAGGCTAATCCAGCCGTCGACCATTTCGCTCCGATCATTGCCGATGGTGATACCGGTCATGGTGGCTTGACTGCTGTCATGAAGCTTATGAAGATGATGGTAGAGCGCGGTGCAGCTGGTGTCCATCTCGAGGACCAGAAGCCTGGCACCAAGAAATGTGGCCACATGGGTGGCAAAGTGCTCGTCTCTACGCGAGAGCACATTGACCGTCTCGTGGCTGCTCGGTTGATGACCGACGTGCTTGGCGTTGAGACAATTATTGTGGCTCGTACTGATGCTGAGGCCGCCACGTTGTTGGACACTAACATCGATCCTAGAGATCATAGCTTCATTGTTGGTGCTTCAAATCCTAACGTGAAGGAATCTCTACAGGGTAAGGTTGACGCTGCTGTCCACCGTGGAGCCTCTCCTGAGGAGATATCTAAGCTTGAGACTGATTGGGTCATGAATGCTCAGCTGACCACCTTCCCTGACCTCGTTTCGAGCAAACTGAAGACCATGGGCAAGTCTGTGACCGAATGGGAGGAGAAGAGTATGTTCATGAGTATCGACGAGATGCGTGCTGAGGCTAAGAGGTTGCTTGGCACTGTTCCCTTCTGGTGCTGGGATCTCCCTCGTACCAGGGAAGGCTATTATCGCATCAAGTGCGGCACTAGGATGTGCATTAGCCGCGGTATTGCATTCGCGCCTTACTGCGACATTCTCTGGATGGAGTCGAAGAAACCCGTCTACTCTCAGTGTTTCGATTTTGCCAGTGCTATTAAGAAGGTTCATGGTGACAAGATTCTTCTCGGCTACAACCTGTCTCCCAGCTTCAACTGGGATGCTGCTGGCATGACTGATTCGCAGATCGCCTCCTTCCAGAAGGACATCGGCAAGCTGGGTTATGTGTGGCAGTTCATCACTCTGGCTGGCTTCCATCTGTCAGGCTTACACAGTGATGTCTTCGCCAAGAACTATGCCAAGGAGAATATGCTTGCCTACGTTAGAGATGTGCAGAGGGCCGAGCGTGCCAATAAGGTGGAGCTGTTGACGCACCAGAGGTGGAGTGGCGCGGATTTCATGGACTCTATGGTTGGTCTGGCTACTGGTGGCTCAACCTCCACTGCCAGCCAGGGGTCGGAGTCAACTGAGAGGCAGTTCGGTAAGTCGAAGATGTAACGTACAGTTACACATTATGATTTGTGGAGGTGTATGTCATTGATCACCTATCGTTATTAGTATTACTGTTTAAGATGGATCTCAAATGTAAACGCGTCTCTCAAAGTTTATAATGTTGCGCTCAACCAGTCCGTTCACGTTCGGATTCGTAAATAATCATTCGGGATTGGTATTAACTTGGATGTACCCTACGCGCTAAATCGATGAGATGGAACAGCTAGTGAATACTTCATGTCGCGGTCTCGATGGAAGGGTTGTTACCAGAACAGTTAACTCAAGGCACTTAGCAAGTGTACACCCGGCTCGCTGGTATTTGCATTCATCAGGCTAACGACAAGGGTTCATATGAGATTATCAATTTGGCGTGAAGAGCAGTGGATATTGACCGCAGTACAACTGGTTGCTGCTAACACAGAAACTGTAGTTACCAGAAACGACTATCACTCTGTATGGAGGAACAGGTCAAGCATGCACTGTACGAGCTCATCAGCATGAGGCAGAGCTGTTTGAGGATCCTCGTATGCAAAGGGTGGGCACACAAGGAGAACATCATGATCTGATCTACTGATCAGCCTCGTACACGCCGGCAATTTGTCGGACCTTAGCTCGTCATGTAGGACCTAGAAGAGAACCGAGAACTCTGAGAGCTGCCAAGAAGGGTCAGCACCTCTATGGCGATCCAGCAGCCGCGGTGATGAACATCAACAACAACTCGAGATCGTCCTATGAGCTCGTTCCAGAGTTTGTTATATATGTAGCTACCAATGTAGGCCGAGGCTGTGGGGAGGCTGAGGCCGCTGGTAACCAAATCTCTGAGGCCATTTACCTACGAAATGCCACAGTGAACGTTGGAAGAGAATGAGAGGTCGCCTTCCCCACCTCTCGGTTGAGATCAATAACCGACGGCAACTCGTCATCGTCGTTGAGGGCTCCTTCATTATCGGCGCTACCCTCTTGGTTAACCACACAGCCGACCAGAGCAGCGTCAAGACCGTACACAGAGGGTATTATAGTGGCATCGGGCGTGATGGCCTTGAGGAAGAACTCGGTCGACCACAGCTGCGGCCGGGCCCCTGCTATACGGCCGAAGCCACCCTGAAGAAGGGAGTATCATGAGCGACTCGGCTGAATGGAGAAACGTGTCGAACGAAAACCTCCCAAGGCGAATTCTCATCGAACCCTCTACGCCGCGAGCAGACACCCGACGTGACGTCGGCGACGTCCAAAGCACGAGAAGCTGGGCTCCCACCAAAGTCTCGTCCCACACAACTCTGGTCTCCGGCCGTGCCTCTCGAGCGGACTGAATGAGCATCTCGACGAAGTTGCTGTACTCGCAATTGGCCAGAACGTCTCCTTCCTCTGTCAGAGGGCCCAGGACGATCACCCCCGGCCGTTCCTTCACTATGGCCTCTCGAGCAAACAGGAAGGCCCTTTCCACATCATCTACATCGTGTGGATATTGGTAGTGGCCTCCGCCAATCTTGGCCACGCCCAGGCTCCATTCGACAGGGAAAAGACCTTTGATGAGGTCGTACCTGCTCCGGCTGAGTGTCACCCAGGTGTCGGGTCCTGTTCCCGGGACGGCCAGCTCCATTCCCAGTATCAAGTCAGTGTACATCTGATGCAGCTCGTCCATATCGTGGCTCAGCACGGGGGGTACGGTCAGTGGGTAGGGGCAGGTGGACCCGAAGGGCGAGTTCATTATGGGGTTAACGCTCAGTGACCTTGTGGAGAAGTGCCGCTTGCAAACTGCTATTGACGTTCCGCCGATAGAGAACATTCAACAAAAAGCTCTGTTAGCCACATTGGATGAGTCAGGCAGCAGCACCCGCACAGGTGACGGACAGATGAAAGAGTGCTCGCATTGAGCTAATAAGCCACGCATGAAGCAATCACGACAGACCTGCCGCTACTTAGTCGACCCATCACAGGTCCATCGCTAGCTCCTCCCCGCACTATACTTACAACGAGAGGGTGAAACAGCGACAGGAACATTAACTAATCGAGCTCGCACCGATGCGGGGAGACTAATATAATGATGTTCTCAATGGTACTGTTTCCTTGGCCTCTTGGAGGCGCTAGCTTGGACGAGCGATTCAGTGACGTCCCCGAGATAGACTCTCTTAAGAAGGTTCGTAGATGTAGAGACCCTTGGCATCTACGAACCTTCTACTAGAAGGCGAGAACTTGAAGCACGCAGCATAACACTACTCCCCTATATTGTACCAAGACCCTCCACTGAGTAGAACCACCACTTGATCGTCCAGAATCACCAACGATCCCGAATGCTCTCTTATTTCGAGGCTTACGAGGTTAGTAGGGACTATCCCCACTCCGTTCCCCAACTACGTCATTGCGGACGAGCCGCGGCTCGATAGAGTGTTCGCCAGGCCGACCCTACTATATAACTCAACATCCATTGCTAACGAGACCTTCCAATTGTACACTGGACAAATGTGGAGTGAATGGTGCAAGGAGAAAGCATCTATTTAGGCAAACTAGCAGTACGACGAACCACAAGATCATCATCCTCGGATTGTGTTGAGAAGGCCCTCTCCTTCTCCTCGCGGAAGCGCACTATGTCAGTATGAACGATGCTCCTCATTTTGGCGAAAATCCGTTCGCGCTGGGTTACGCTAGCTCGACCACGTTCTCGGATCCGCTTCAACGAGAGGGCGCCGGCCTCGTGAGCTGTGAGGTAGTTCTCATACCAGTCTAGTCTGCCAGGGCGGATCGCCACAAAGAAAGTGCCGTCACGATTCATAGTGGTCCAGCCAGTAAGGCGACTGTCGAGTTGCCTCACTCTGCGGTCTTGCTGTTTAGCCTCATGACCATTCTCATCGGTGTCAACAGCTACCTACAAACGAAGAGCAAAATTCTCGCCATTGGAATGGCGAATACTTGTACCTCCTTGAGTCCTCTGTCCTCGCAGAAAAAGCAGACTAATAGGTCCAACCCAGTGCATAGATCATAGAGGAGCTTCTTATGGAAGAGCGTGGTCGTACTAGAAGCTACATCGGGAGGAAACCGCATCGTTATGCGGCGATTAAAAGGCAGTCGATGAAAGCATAACTCTCGATCTTCATTCCACAACGGTGAAGGCACCGGTTGAGGGAATAGCTGAGCTACTGGCAACTCCACCTAACAAGAGGCGACTCGTCACCAGCATAGGCTCACGACCATACCAGAGTGAACCCCTCCTCCGCAGCACACTGAGCCAGCTTGTCCACTATCTGCACCACGTAGTTGGCATGACAAGTGACCCAGTCAATGGACATCAGGAACAACCTGAAGTTGGCATACCACTGAACTTGACCCGACCTAGAGGCTGCTGCTCACCTCGGGGGCTGGAAGCTCTCATCAAAGTTCAGTTGTAGCCAATCTCTGCACAACTCCTTCTTCTCATCAAGACCTCCCCAGCATCCATTCGTAGAGTCGTTGGGCATGAAGAGATGACTATTCCGTACATTCACTCGAACCGACATCGTAGCATATGCACCAAAGCTACAAGTGTTGCTGCTCCCCCCGGAACCCCTAGACCTTGCATCTGGGCCGGGCCGATCGACTCGTACTGGTATCATAGGAATGCCGCATTGTGTTTCCACCTGATAGCAACAACAGCAGAAACAACAACAGCGAAAACAAAAACAAAAACAACAACAGAAACAACAACAACAACAACAACAACAACAACAACAACAACAACAACAGAAACAACAACAAAAGAAACAACAACAACAACAACAGAATATAACCACCTTATCAAAGACCCAGCCCTACCTTGTTCTTCCATGCTCGGAATCTTTCCACCAGCTGAGCATCATAGTCCCCTCGACGATGCTGCCTAGCATTATCATTAAAAGGATCTGACCCCACACCGAGACCTTCCGGTATATCTCGGAGGAAACTCTCATGAGAGAACTCCGGATCAGAGGGGACTAATGCGAACATCTGAGGCGGGACATGGATGGTATACACTGCGAACTGGCAGGGCCTACGAGGGTCTTCAGGGCAGATCTCAGTAGCCAACGTAGTTCATGCGGACCATCACTATCTGCCTTCAATGCTGGTGGGACCTACGACAAAACTGAGCATCCAAATCCACGTCGTACGATTCGACGAGTCAACTCAAACAAGGAGAGATTCCGACACGCTCAAAACTCTGAGTTGAAAAAACGCTTCTCGGGAGTAGGAGAAAAGGAAATTACTCCATCATCTGAATTGAATTCAATGTCCAAGACGTCTGAAGACCCAGCGAGCAACAGGACGTTACCATATTAGGGATCTTAGGAGACTGCTGCGACACCAGCATGTCCAAACTGTTCCATGGGAACTCGTGCATTGAGTTGTGCAGCCACTTCCTAGTATGTATAAAGTATCCTCTCGAGAACTGCTCACAATCCGGGCCTGCGAGAAAACCCCGTAGGAGCGGTTCACTCTCGGTTAGCCCACATTCATTTAGTGACAAGTTGCGGGGAGACATCGCCGGTCCATTGTGACTCCTGAGGTCATCGCCACAGATCTCAACAGGGGACGCGAACGCCGAGTTGGCGCCGCTACAGTTGGACAACCCGGGCCTCCGTCGCACATAGTATTTGTATCTATGAGAACCCCAAGACTGCGTACGAGTTGCCCTCAAGAGCCTCACTTCGTTGCTAATATACGTTCCTTCACCTTAGACGTGCGAGGAGGTGGCGGCGGCGGCGGCTCGGACTCGATCACAGACGCTCTCCTGTTCGTCACCGCTACTCCCACAGTAGAGTTGGGCCGTGCCAACTGATGGTCTGAAAATGACACACAATATGGTAATACTACTCCAACGGACAAGTAGTCACCTCTTACTTTTCGGGGAAGGAGCCGATAAGTTAGATGATATACGACCGTAGCTACCACCGGATGGTGGTGGCATACGACCTCGGCCACCGCCAGAAGTGCTACTAGGATCAAGCATGAGGGGTCTATACCTAGACAGACGGAGAAGTAGAGGTATCCTACACTGAGTGAACAACTACTCACTTGGTCACGAGTATGTTGTTGCCACCATCCTCGAATTGCTCCAACTTCCAACTCGAGTCAATACCGTTCATCTGGACATTGGCTATGTAGATGGACCAGCTTTGTTGCCTATCTTCTACAAGCTGCTGACCCATTGCCAGACGAACACCTAAGAAACAAGATCTTCCTTATCAAGTCGTCTGTTAGATGTTTCCGCCGGCCTCACCGATGAGCTCATGCATCGTACGGTTGATCTGCTGTATGCGTGTGAGAGAATGCGACTTCGCCAGGCCACCAGCACCACCAGACGACTAAACCACAGCAGACTACACACAGTCCGGCTCATGAGCTCTGGCCTTACTGGTGGTAACGGCAGAGGAGCTCGACCACCAGGGGTGCCTCTACCCCGCATCAACTGCATACGACGAACATCTAGATGATGCTTAGCCTAAGTCGACCAGGCATAAGATGATGACGTTCGCAATATCCTCACCAGCATCATAGACATTCGGACGCTTTCTTCACTGGTCACAACCCAATTGTCCACTTGCATCTGCGAGTTTTGATCTACACGTTTGTTCAATTCGAGGACGATTCGCTGGAGTTGTGGTACGACAAGTTGGGATATATTTCCCTAAAGTGACCGACCATGTTATCCCCTATTGTTATTCAACCATTGCTTACATCGTCCAGCAATGAGCCGAACCTGTTGGACAACAGAGGGGGGTACAGAGGAGCGCCCCGCTGACTGCTGCCGGTCGAACTTCTAGTATGGAAAAACGAAGTTGGCAACTGCTGCTGTTGTTGTTGATGATGATAATGATACTGGGTGCCTCGGCTGTTCACATGACGAAACTGTGATAGGCTCTGGTCCTGCTGGCAAGCCTGAGTGAAGCGCCCCTTTGGATGATCATCATTACGTTCGAAGCGATTAACCTCACCTTGAACGCCGAGAGCTCCGTGATCATCCGAGAGGTATAGCAGTTATCTCGAGTGTAGCCAGCTGCCGGTGCCGCCGCGGTTCCCAGGAAGCCGACACCAGAGCGGGGGGACCGGGGCGTGAGGGGAGAGCTGCCCGCCAGGACCCCATCAGGAGGTGGGGTCTGTGGTATCCGTAACGGCACACCGCCGAGGGATAGATCAACTCCGCTATGATCAGCAGCCTCATCATCCTCCTCCTCCTCACGGTCGGAAAGGGACTCATCATCGACCCCTTCAGTGTGTGGGATGATGGCACACTCAGCCTGAGGACACCTTGTCGGATACCCGAACAGCAGCAGCAGCAGCAGCAGCAGCAGCAGCAGTAGGAGACGCCAACCTGGGCCCACAGCTTAGTGTAGGGCATCACATTCATCTTGATCTGCTGTTCTCGACAGTTATACAAAAGCGGGGTCAATGATGAGTGCAAGAAACCTGCATGAAAACTGAATCCTCTTGATGAGTGGTGCGACACCACTGATGTCATACCGCGGAAACGCATTCTAGAGCTGCAACACTTTCCCTCAGACGGATAGTAAACTATGTTCAGCCAGGAGGCATCATATACGTCAAAGTGGGAGTGGAGCCACGAGCCTCTGACATAGAGAAAACTACTCTGAGGAAATGACGAGGGAGCTCCCACTGATCGCCTAAACGTTGCATGTCGGGATTCCGAGACTTCGGTCGTCTGCAAGTAGACTGATCCTTGGAGATGAGGATGATAGGCGCCTGAGATGAACATCATGAGGGCATTCATTGCGAGGGTAATGATCACAGGGCAATAAGATGGGCACTAACGAAGTGGAGTTTTACACCAAGTTCACCTGGTTCATAGGAGGTGGTCGTAAGCAGATAACCTTCGCACTGAATACGCCCTGTAGACACTTCCGTTTGATGCACTCAACATAGTCCTCCTTAGGCTCACATGTAGCCCGGAATACCCCATCGGTCGCGGCTATCACCACCACCTAAAAGAACAGCACAAATCTCATCTCGATTACGGCAAAGCGTATAGTCTTACTTCCTGTCCAGTCGTGTACAGCTTCCTATCCAAGTGATTTTGATCAAACTGGTCAGCGCTCAACGAGATGCACTCCAATACGTTAGAATCTCGGCATCTTGCAGGCACCCAACCCGTTCGGGGGTAGTCAGCCCTCTCCCAGTTCTTCAACTCTGTATCAAAGCGCAGTCCACATCTAGACGCTGATCACAACACCAGTTTCCTGCGGCCGCCGCAGTCACCCTCACCATTGCCGTTGAGATCAACTGTCATCATACTGCTAGAGCGCTTGTGTGGCGACAAACACGAGCTACTGTCGGGCCACACTTGTCCTGATCATCAACCGGAGATATCTACAACATACAGTCAGCTCAGTTTACGTGATGCATGACTTTTATTAGGGAAGCATGGCGGTGTCCATCCTATCGCACTAGGGAACTGCAGAAACATCCTACGGAGGCCTCGGACCAGCTCTCCAGTGTCCAACTTCGACGTCATACCGTCGTAGATAATATCATAATAATCGTCGAAAACGAATTTGCCGTCTTCCCCCGTAGGTGGCACGTCGTCTCCCACGCCAGCCCTGTCCGGGTCCACAGGCTGCAGTCGTATCGCCGTAAGCAGAGTGAGATAGTGATTGCACATGGTGCCGGCCTTTCGTATACCAGCTAGTAGGTTTATGAGGAAGGACAGGGCCCGTTCGAAGTGGGGTTGGCCATCCTGGGCGAAGCACCACATCTCCCACGACAAGTGTATGTAAATGTTCAAGTGGGAGCTCATTGTCCGGAAGACAACTTTCGTCTGGCTGCCGACTATCCCACATGATCTCAGCAAATGAGTTGAAGTCGGGCCTAAATGCGAAACCAATGATCTCCGACAGCCTCCTTTCGAGCAATAAACGACCTCGACGACATTTCCGAGGTCTAATACCCACTCCTCAAACCGGAACGGAAACGACGATAGCCTTCTCACTGTTTTCCACGTAAATTCTACGATAATCACCGTTCGAATAGACACCTTCGCAAAATCAATGAACATACCACCAAATGATCAATACAGGAGAAAATGACAAGGATGATTCTCAAGAACATACTATTCGGAAAAACCATCACCAATAAGAACTTAGCAGAATAAAGAAAACAAGAAGAGTGCTCACCAGCTATCCTCCGGCGCAGCTTGGACGGGCTGACGGGTGCCGGGTTGGACGTCATGCCCACAACCTCTGCACAGTAGAGGGAGTCCGAGAACGGTGGCGGCATGTTGTTGTAGACGACCGCGCCCAACAACTTCAGTTGGAACCTCCACACATCCCTCTTGCTTAGAAATCGACTCCGGATGATGATCTCGACTGACTCCAATGTAGGCCAGGAGTTCGTACGGGAGTGCTCGTTTTGAGACAACTTTTCAAGCTGAATGGAAAGGAAAAGTCAACAAGAAGACCAGAGAAAGATACCGAAAAAACATAGGTAATCACCAAGAGAAGAAAATTACTAGAAAAACAAGAAAAATTATCAAAAACAAGAGAATTTACCAGAAAAAAACAAGAAAAATTACCAAAAACAAGGGAATTTACCAGAAAAAAAAGAGAAATTACCAAAAACAAGGGAATTTACCGAAAAAACCAAGGAGAATCACGAGTTGCTTACAAAGACCTCTTTCACGTCCCTCGAGAGGCCAACGCTTTCCGCCAGACGATTCGAAACCGAAAGCACGTAATGATCTGAACAAACGACAACACTCATGTCATGTGGGCTGAGCGGTGAGATACTTCCTGAGACATTTGCAGGGTGCTTCTCGAGAGATCGATAACAACAGGCTGATGACACCCACCCCAGGAGGGACACGGAACATGTAGCAGGATTGACCAGCTTCACATGGCATCTGAAGAAGGAGTGGTATGAATGTGTATGAAGGAGACGACGTACCCGATAACATAGTCCTCATCTAGGTCTAGGACAGGTGCAGAGACCACAAAGGGCATCCCATTGAAGTCAGCAGTATCATGACGTAACAGTGCCATGGTGAGACACCCAGTAAAGGGTTGGTCCGCCGTGTCCTTCCGCCTAGACTCCTCCACAGCGAACAACTTGGCAGCATATGCACTACGATGGTGATGACTGCGTACCATTAGACGAGCACTACTAGAGGCATCAAGGGTCAAGAAAGACTAACAGGAATACTCACAATGAATCAACTCTGCGCAATACTGGATCAGAATGAAAGCGAGGCGACCTCAAGTCAGCCTTCATGTAAATCAAATATCAAATTCGCCGATGACTTTTGGTCTTTGAAATAAACGTGAACCGACAATCCCGAGAAGCCGTCCTCTAGCGTTGTTCGTCATCTCGATAGTTATGAGACTGCACGCGCACCCGACGGCCACATTCCTCCTTCCTAAACTCGGCCAGCCGCCGACGGAACTGCTCCATCTGGTTGAGATCAGGTGGGGCCATAGTGAGCACCTATCAAGTACGGCCATTACAACTCAGGAATTGTTCGACCATGCCGAGTCGGTCCCCAACCAAACATTGACTTTGGCATCCAGGAGTCGCTTGACCTGATGACCATCAGCCGTCATAGACGCTACTTCTACCTCCACTAAATACCGCGAGCCAGATCAATGATCCCATCGACAGAGCCATCCCCAAAGTCTATGATAGCGGGACCGTTGAAGCACCTAGCCACCAACAAGCTGATATGGAGGACACCACCCGTCTGACCTGATGCCAGCAGCCTGGACGGTGACTGCTGTGGTGTCAGCCGGCCATGTCTAGGAAGCATATGGTGCCTGAGGAGCAGCCGACTCGACCAGTCTATCACAAATCAACCGTGGAGTTACACCTGTCCTACTTGAAGTGGCCTAAAACGCGACTTTGTTCGCGGTGATATGCAGTAGTCGTGAAATGTGTTTTTCACTAGTACTTCTCATATCACTAGGGTGGTGAAACTCCAGTGGGTCCCAGAGGGGGGCCGAGCCAGGCGGCTGATAACAGCCAGACCTACCCGTTTTGAGCATCTCGTAAACTCCCATCTGGGTGCCCAACGTTATATAATCTTTCGACAAGAACCTACTCTCTAATGTCAATACTCCAGGATAACAACACAATGAGCCCGAAAGCAACTACGAACCCCGAAATATAAAGAGCTCCCGACTCGAGAGAAAAGTCACTACCGTTTTTCGGCGGGACATATATAATGATCGAGCCAATCCATAAGTTCCAAATCATCAGCAAACCCCTGAGGAAGGCGTCTCCCATCATCACAATAGCATCGGAGGGCTCCCTACTCTTAGTAAGGTCATAGCAAAATGAGTGTGGCAGTTGATGAGGCCCGGGATGAGGACGTGGTGCTCTAGGTACTGTTATGCATGAGCTCAGCTGTAGGACATACGTGTGTTATCCGTTTAGTCCTGACGCTAAGGTAACGCCTCCCCTTCCCCCCCGAGTAGTCTCACCGAGTGTCCCACGCTACACATCCATCCTGTATGATCTGGTCCTCTGCATTGACAGTAATAAGATAGGGGGCTCGAAGGCTCGTACTCCCGAGTAGCATGATCAGTATATGTAGCCATCAACCAACAGATAGAACTCACCCCACCCACCCTGCCGACCCTGCTGGCTCCCCCTACTATGGACTAACACCACACTGATGTGACGACAACGGGCGCCGAGCAAGCATGATTGTGAATGAGAATAGACATGAGCTATGGTACGGCATAGGAGAGCAAACTCTACAACACAGAAATGAAATGCAGTTAATGAGTTGGTAAGTGTGGACCAGTGAGGGAATATGTGTTTGATTTCCTCAACTCAGCAAAATTTCCTCACTACATTTTGAAAATCCAGACGATTTTGGGTAGAAGTATACGAAAATCAACGATAATGTCTCCCAAAATTTCCTCAGAATTCCCACATTCCCAGCAACACATTCCCACACTGTGGAGGACAGTAGATATGTAGCCTGTGAAGTGTAAGGCTATAGTTGCTGATGGTAGTCGGTTGCTAGGGTTCATGACGATGATGACGAAGGCTTACACATAGTCACTAGAAGGGTAGTAGGAACATCATGTGAGCAGCCGAGACGTGGAGATCGTGTTATAACCCCTTCACGTGTCGAAGCACGCGTTCCAATAGATCGACTCAGAAGTATTCCCCCACTGATATGAATAAATATATTCCAACAAACATGTCCTAACGCCACCTCAATATCCTTGATTCATTTTCACTACTACCATCGACGTCCCCAATCATACTAGAGCATGTTCATATAATTATTGCATCAGCAGTAGCAGCAGCAACGCCCAACCACACATTCACGACCGTCCATATTGGGCCCAACAGGTAGCCATCGAGCGGCGACTAACTTTCCCCATCATAGCCCTTGCCGCCTCGCCGGGATGGGTAAGACCATCGAGTAATTGTGATCGGGACCCTGGTGGTGTGACGAGACGAAGCTGGACATGTGAGCAGCCCAGCAACAGCTGTATCGAAGTCCCTTATCAAGGCCCTGCAGACCTGGGCAAGGAGTCCACGGCCCCATCGACACAGCCATCCCCATCGCTCATATACTAATTCAGAGGTTACTCTGGAGGGGAGGTTACGATATAATCCAACTCGACAATGTAACGGATGCAGGAGACGAGTCAACGAGGAGCATGCAGGAGCAGCAGCATTAGGGCAATTCAACTTCATTGGGCCACTCACATCACTAACAACAAGGTGATCACAGTTCCATCCATAATCACAGCGACCAGCGGGTAGTGTCTCGAGACCAACGACTGGTGACCGTATCAATCGTAGTGCAACTGTCTGGAGCCTCGGACAATGCCAACTCCGACGACAGACCAGACGCCCCCTGGAGGGCGTTGTCAAGACCATGATATCCCTTGATAAAGGTGAGAATGCTCTCTAGGATAGTGCTTGCCTCCACTACCAACAAAGACGGTGTATACAGCCGGGAAGAGGACCAACTAATAAACTCCGCTCCGCTGTTGTCTTCAGCTGAGCAACCATGGCATACACTACAATGGGATATGCTGTCCATGACCGAGCCACAGCCATCGCAAACCGTCACGCGCCACGAAATTACCTCACCAGTTAGCGACCTCCTCCTCCTCCTCATCGGTGGTAGTCGTGCCGCTGCCCCCTCCAGAGTGCCAACGATGCACTCAGTCAAGAAGGATATCACCAACTTGTGCATCCTGAGCCCCGTCGCGTTTAATCGTTGCCAGATACTATGGGAACGGCAATGGGGGCATTCAGCCGGTTTCTGTAGCTGCGGCAAGCACTCCTTGCACACGTATACACGACAGATGGAGCACTGGAGGTCGAGAAGCCGAGTTGGGGTGTAACACACTATGCACTGCTCATCGTCGTAATCCTGTGGGTAGAGATCTCTTATGCAGAGAGCAATGCCTTGAGCTGACTCACTCATGCAGTTGGTGGGGGGGGCTATCAGGAGGTAACTTACGACAGACGGCAAGGAGGTGTGATCGACTAGCAACGCCACACTGATAATACGCGATATGAGAGACCGGGCAGAAAGAAAAAGAAAATCTTCACTTTTCCATGCAAGGCATAGCGTCATTCTTCAATAACACTAGTTGTTGATATCAAGCATCTTCATTCAAGCCACATTCAAGTGTTGCTTCACGACTCACCATACGCCCCTGCATCCAATGTCTGAGGTGCCTGCCTAGTGCCGTGACCAGGCTGAGTTGGCAACAGTCGAGGAGGTCATTCAAGTTGCAGCACCACGTAATGTGGACTCGAAGCCGTGACGGTTATCACTCCCGTATATTCCCCCTCCTACTATCACCAAGAGAGCGC
>NW_003216064.1:79401-80369 GCF_000006405.1 Perkinsus marinus ATCC 50983 | reverse complement strand
TTTCTCACAGTTTGGGGATTTTTCCGTCAACGGATAAAATCGCACGCGCTGTAAACGGCGCGCATCATGCTAGTTGTAACGCTGGGCGATACATGAGCGAAACGACGGGTATAGCCGCCGCCTCCTCGGCACTAAACTCCATCACGGATGAGCAGCTTCTGAACATCATCCTACCATTATTACAGTCCAGGCGGGACTACGAGACGTGAGCCAACTCTATGGAAGGGCCCATGTGAAGGGGATCATCTTTAGGTGGTCATATCAGAGCTCGGGGTGAAGGACGAGCCGAGTAATGTTGGTCACTCGAGTCACTGAGTAGTTGCAGTCCCCTTAGGTATTCCATGGGTTGGTGTAGAGACCATCGGGAGTGTCTCTGAGGTCGACATGCGGTCTTTGCTACCGCCCTCGCCACCCAAGCCTCCTGTAAGGAAGCGGCCACCACCACCACCGTCGACTAGTCGGTCGGCGAGGGCAGCTAGGAAGGCCCAAAGGCGAGAGGGCTCCAACGATACATTATTGAGGCTTATGAGGGGCGAGGAGGTCCTGGACTCGACCTATGCTACTGTTTTTGATGATGGGAGACTAGGTGGGTCCATTGTGGTTGGAATGGTAGTGGAGGCGGACCTCTCAGGAGAGCTCGGATCGACAGTCCAGCACGCATCGGAGGCATCTTCTACTGGGCCGGAGTCTACTCATTCTGCGCCTTTCAATGTGCAGGGTAATAGCATTGCAATGCGGAGAAATTTTCTCAACCGAGATTATGAGATTTTCCGAAATTTCAGGAATTTTCCGTGAAAACTAGGCGGAATAAGCGTACGATAGGTTTGCCATTGGGAAACTTCCCAAACGGGCGACTCGAGTTCGCATGTAACACAAGATGTGAACGTAGTACTATGTGATAGTAGAGTCATGGGCCTTTTCCACTAGGGTGGAGTTTCTTCCGATTTGTAGGGCTCAAATTCTCCGAT
>NW_003216064.1:66101-79301 GCF_000006405.1 Perkinsus marinus ATCC 50983 | reverse complement strand
TGTGACGACGACGACGACGACGATCGGCGGCGCACATCCCTCGACACGTAATGCCAGTAGCATCATCGGTCGTGTGTCGTGATTGGGATTAGTGTAGGTAATATGATAACGACGATGATGGAAGCTGTATGTGCATGATTAGTAGAGGCTGGGCGCTGCCACTGTGTCTTGACACCATGTTAGATGATGATGCTGCTGCACGTTGGTGAAGTTTCCATCGACACATTTGTGATGGTCTGATTCCGTTGTGTTGGAAGTGCGGCTCGGGGTGGTCTTCAAGTGTGATTGATAACATTTTGGTCTTGGAGTGGTATAGGCCACTTCTCAATGGGTTGTTTCAAATAACCACGAAAGGGGTTATGTCGTTTTTATGTGGTCAAACTGCGGGATGTGTCTCGACATTACCTCCACTGCTTTTATCTTGTCATAGTTGTTGTAATCGTTGTAGGAAATTGGCGTTTTTTGAGTTTTTACGGCATGCAGAAGGTGATGATAATGATGACGAGTCTATGAGTAGTTGGATGTCTATATTATTACTGTCCTCAGATCGCCCAAGTATCTATCGTACCGCACGCCCATGATGATGATGGAGTGGCTGCTAATCAGCCATCACTAATTAATACTATTGAGATCTTCACACAACTGTGGGAATTTGAGTTTTATGATACATGTCAAGCCACGAAGATCAGCACATTACTGTTGTTGTATCAGCACTATGCCCAACACGGCTGCTGCCAAGGGCTGGGTTAAGCCGGAGCTGCGAGTGTCCATAATACGTGTGAAGCATCTAAAGGATATAGGTGTTCATGCAGTAGAGGTACAGCTGGATGGTCAAGAGTCTAAGAGGACGGCGTGGGTTGGTAATGATGGGGAATTGGATCTTAGGGCATGGTGCTTTGTCTTGGCTCAGATGGTAACGATGATAAGGAGTTTAATAGGGAGGCAGGCTTCTTTCTCAAGGGGGACCAACAGGAGAACAATACCGACTTTTGGAACAGAGCTTTTGTGAAATTCCATCGGGTCCAACGCGGTCGAGTTTTGGTAGGTACACATCACGCTCATTCGCCAGAGGACTTTTCGGTCGGATAAGAATGTTGCTGCGTGTCACCTTAGCATGAAAGTGATTCGGAAATACGGCGTAGTTCGGGGGTAATATCCTAGGTATTTGATATGGTACGATATCATTGGGGTTCAGATGGATACCACTAATGCACGATAATGAGTATGTAGGGGAAATGCTCGTTCGGGTGAAGCTGCAGGGCGTAGACCGGTGGAAAGACCGCGAGAAGGGCCCGGCCTCAGAAGCTGTATTCAATCTGCCTTTAAATGGTTACGCTGAAGTACATTACTAGTTACTGTTAGCTTCGCTTCGCTAGGCTGTTGAGTCTATTGTGTTGGTTGTCGGTCGGTGGAACAGTGGTGGTGGCTGTCGTGGTTTCACTCTACTTGTTGGAAGTTATAGAAGGAAATGGTGGCAGCAGTGTGACGCGAGAATAGAGATGCGAACTGGAGGAATACCAATACCAATCACTCGGGTACTCAACGGAGTGTACTAGGTTGAGGTCTAGATGGTGGAGAGTTCCCACGCTGAGTAATTCGTCAGTGATGGTTTCTATGCTGAAGGAGATAGGTAAGGAGAGACTCGAAGTAAGCATAGGAATGGCTTCGCTCCGCCTTCTTAGAGGACTATTTTAAAAGCAGAGGTATGTGCTAGGGATAACGATGGTGACTAAGACAGTGAGGGTGGATACCTATGTGATGGAGAGGCGGACGGGTGGGCCTCAGAGAAGTGACCGGGGGTTCATGGGTATGCGATGAAGATGTGGAAGGACCGAGACGGCGAAGATATGCTTCTCTTGCAACCATACGGTGGTACGGAAGTTGGAGGGCCTCGGGGGTTTGACGATTGGTATATGTATAACATGGCTGGCTTCGCTCCGCTAGACGTGGCAGGGTCCCAAGGCCAGTACGGATGATCTCTTAATTGCTCAGCAGAGGTCTATCATCACGACACTCTCCGTCTGAGACCAGTGATCCCTTTTGAGGATTGCGATAGACCAGGTGAAACTAGTGGTGCTATTCATTAGTGAACTGTGGCTGTTGTGGTGAATGTTTGCATTCTACGGAGGCGTGTAGATGCTCTGCGTTTATCTCGGCAAACCTATGATTCTTAATCTGACTTGTTTTTGTGTTTGAAAGTATATCATTTGAAGTCAACGAAAGGCGGTTGTCGAAGGTGCTGAAGGAGGCTGAGTTGTACTTCACCTTCATGTCGCTGCGATTGGTCGATAGATGTGTTCAATGTTGATCATCAGACTTCTCCAATGGAGGTTGAAAGTGACATAGGGCCGATCATAGGTCGCAACTAGAGATGGAGGGACTAGAGGCAATGTATCGTCGTGAAGGTGTGGTTCGACCATCGCGGACCACTACAGAGCACGTTGAATGGGAGTGTAACGTCGTGGTCGTATTGTAATGTTTGGTGCTCATTCTCGACCGCAGTTATCATTACTTAACATTATGGGTTTCTACTTGGCGGCACTGCTGTTGGCGGCTCGCTGTTTAGCACTGTGCGAGGCGGTGAGGGCCTCTGTGAATGAAGTTACTGGGAAGACGTTGATCCCTGGACACCTGTTTACCTTTGAGAAGGCTGTGCCTGGTGATGTTATCAACTACATCATAGACGCGGGGAGTCTTGAGTCTAACAGAGGATATGAAATTAGGGTGACAGGGGACGCATGATTTATTATTATTCGCTGCTGTGATGATAACCACTGTGCTGTGCGCCATGTTTTACTCTCAGACCTCCATGCCAGGCCAGGCTCCTATGAGTACCCTATTCGTGCTCTCGGCTACTGAGGGGCGGGACCCCGTAATAGAAGTTGACGATTTTAAGATAGTTTTCAAGACTGACGGCAACGGTGCAATCATTGGAGCTGGGGAGCCGGATCCGATCCTGCGGTGAGATGAATGTTGTGATTACGAAAATCGGAAAATTTCGTTTTTCCGTCAAAATTTCCGAACGTTCGTGTGTTCTGTCAGACGGTACATCCTCCAACTCCGGACTCGGCCGAGATCAGCATCCTATATTCCCGGCAAGATGGGAGAGCCTGTGGCGTTCAACATCATCATGGAACCCCTTGCGTTTTGTGTCCTTCCGGAGAGCCAGGTCGGTTGTTGGTGTTATAGTAGTGCATCGTATTTGAGAAGTTATCCTATTTTCAATCGAGTCGATTAAGGAGCGTGCTATTTTATTAAGCACATCATGAAATTTTCGATTTCTCTTCCAACAAGGATAGTTTCCCTCTGAAATTGGCGAAATCGATAGCCGATCGGACAGTGGATACTCTATGAAGAGGACTAGATGATTCTCGTAATCGTTTCATGGACATTTAGGAAAGAGTGATTTTCACCTAGTACTTACTCCTGAGTTCTCAGTTACGACTCATACCAGCACTAGTAGCGGCGTTGGTAGCGGCAATACTGATGTGGTGGTGTGTGTTCATCCAGCAAAGGCCACGTTGGTTGTTCATTCCCTCGCAACCTAGCACAACTGACAAGGCAAAGACCAAGTGATTTCTACTAGAAAAGAGGCCTGTGTTGAGCTATGGCGCATCTCGATCGGGCTCATTGCCGTTGTAGTGGCAGTGCACGTATTCTTCCCGAATGCTATCATCTCATCTCCGCTTCAAACTACCAGTGGTACTCAGTGCTGTTCGTGGAGTGCCAGGGCTACGGTACTTCTCCAGCAACAATCACGTGTTACTCAATTTCGTCGATAGTGAAGGCAATGCTGTGAAGACCGTGAGCGCCCCAGTGGGACAGGTGACACTCTTTGGCTTACTCAATTACGGAGTTGAATCGGCGTGGTTGTTCAGTCCCTCCTGGAGGTGGCCCATGCTAACGATATCGACATTGAAGCTGCTTGCGGTGGTCAGGTCGGTGTGATGGGCAGGTGAACTACGAGAATTTAGGGTGACTCGATTTCAGTGCGCTTGTGCCACGTGTCACATGATCCTCCCAGAGGACGTCTTTAAATTAATACCCGAGCCGGATGAGGTAGGCTGTATTGTGTAACCCTCAGTTGCGGCGAGTTGCGCTCTGCTAGTTTTATAACTGCGTAGGAGAGTGCTCTTTTGTGCGTAGGAGGAACTGGACATGCTCGACTTGGCAGCAGAAGTAACCGACACGAGCCGACTCGGGTGCCAAGTTACTGTCATTCCCGAGATGGACAAGATGACCATCCGTTTGCCATCGGAAGCATTGAGTCAGATGCTGTGATGGTCAACCTGCTATTCCGACTGATGTGTTTATATGCTGTTTCTGAGACTTTCCCGTTGTTGTGGTAGTCTACCGTCTTGAGGTTTGTTCTGCGTTATTCGTTACCAATTATGTGTAGAGCGTTGAACTTCTTCTTCTTCTTCTTCGCCATCGTTGTTGTTATTAGTTCTTCTTATGACACTGTCGTTCAGTGTGAGAGCTGTCGAAGGCCTCGCGGGTCGCACCAATTACGTATATCATCGGAAAGGCTTGGGGAAGAGGGTCCAAGTGTGGTTCCTCGGTGACATATCGACATTCGCTGGCGGCTTCAAGTCTCGACCGAGTGGAGATGTACGTAACGACTATCGCTACAGCATGGACGGTGTTGCATGGGTCATCAGCAGTCTCGTGCCACAGGACGTTGATTTGGTGAGATCAGTCGAGCCGCTATCGCTTCGCTGACTATGCAGTTTTGTCAGATTCTAATTCGGCCGCACTTACTGACCGACTCTGTTTACGCCATCTATTCAAATTTCACTCTAGTAGATGCTCACGGTTCTCCACGTTGGAAGGACATGCGGGAGTATCCGGAAATAGCTCCCGATGGGGCAGCTCACTTGAAGCAGCTCTTGAGCAATGTTCTCGAGGATAAGTTAGATGCGTCAAAGGGCATCAGCCTGTACAGTTTCAGTAAGGGCTGCATTGTGCTGGCGTCGCTCATGAAGAGCGGCTTTGCTGGGCTACCTATAAGAAGGTAACTCCAAAGAGTAAAGGCATTTTCCACTGAATTCACATTAAAGGTTAACATTCATCGATCCTGGCCTCAATAGAGCTGATGAAATCTTCCCCATCACACGTGAAGAACTGAAGGCTATGGATAAGAGTATTATCATTGAAGTACATTCGACACCGAGGCAAACGAAGGATCCGGATCGACCTTGGATAAAATTCGAAATCGAGGAATTTGTGAAGGAATGCAACTTGTGCAGTATTGAGGTAAAACTGTGGTATGTGTACAGGTGAAGTGTGGTGGTATGTATGTCAGGCACATCATATTGAGCACTTCAAGAACGTAACGGTTATGGGGCCAGCTAATGCACTCGACATGCACTTCGATGCTATCCCAGCTGCTCTTGGGAGCACGAAGGCTCGAGGCTACTTTGGAAAATGGGCTGCTGGCCTGTCGTTTGATACTGTGCGACCGATTGTCAATGAACCACATTTCTATCGATAATTGTTAGTTCCTTTAACTATTCTTCTGTGGGGTTATGATGTTCAATGCGGTTTTCATATGGGTGAGGGATGAAGTAGGAAGGATCACTTGATAACTCAACAACAATAGACAGTAGAGACCAGGCTGTCTGATATCATGTTCGAATGTTGAACAAAATTGATCAGACCTACAGAGGTAGAGGGCAAGCAGCAATAACAGCAAGGTTAAACCTTGTTGGACACAGCCTTGTTACTCCCACAGCGCCTTGCAATATCGTCTACCGTAGCTCGTCAACACCGATGGAACTTTCACGGAAGTGGCGCGCGCGATATGAACAGCTCATCATTAATCTCGCTCGCCATCTATTATTACGCCCATAATTGCCGTCGCTCGCCCTAAATGCGCAACCGTTTCGGTCGCTGCATTGCCCGCCTAGGTGAGACAAACGCTACCAGGGTAACGATAAGCAAAAAGTGTGATAGATAATCATAGAGTGAGTGTGGAATGTGGTGTACTCCCAGGACGGTCGATAGTGATGTGCATCAGGTAGATGAGTTTCTGTCCACTTCAAGATGGTCGCTCGAGGATTTCAAGCTGTTTTCTTCAGAATCCATTTGTCGCTAACCAAGCGCCTCCTTTAATCCTTCAAAATGCGTGAAGCTATCTGCATCCACGTCGGTCAGGGTGGTCTTCAGGTTGGTAATGCCTGTTGGGAGCTCTTCTGCCTCGAGCACGGCATTCAGCCTGATGGACAGATGCCCTCTGATAAGACCATCGGTGGTGGTGATGACGCCTTCAACACCTTCTTCTCGGAGACTGGTGCCGGCAAGCATGTCCCCCGATGCGTCTTTGTCGATCTCGAGCCCACTGTTATTGATGAGGTTCGTACCGGTACTTACAGGCAGCTCTTCCATCCTGAGCAACTCATTTCCGGCAAGGAGGATGCGGCCAACAACTTCGCCCGTGGTCACTACACCATTGGTAAGGAGATCGTCGATCTCTGTCTTGACCGTATCCGCAAGCTTGCTGATAACTGTACTGGTCTGCAGGGCTTCCTCGTGTTCAACGCTTGTGGTGGTGGTACCGGTTCTGGCTTGGGCTGCCTCATTCTTGAGCGCCTCAGTGTCGACTACGGCAAGAAGTCGAAGCTCTCCTTCACTATCTGGCCCTGTCCTCAGGTCTCCACTGCCGTGGTAGAGCCTTACAACACAGTGTTGTGCGTCCATTCTCTTCTCGAGCACACTGATGTCACTTGCCAGATGGATAACGAGGCTCTTTATGATATCTGCCGTCGCAACCTCGATATTGAGAGGCCGACCTACACCAACCTCAACCGTCTGATTGCTCAGTGCATCAGCTCCCTCACCGCCTCTCTCCGTTTCGACGGTGCCCTTAACGTGGATGTTACCGAGTTCCAGACCAACTTGGTGCCCTATCCTCGTATCCATTTCATGCTCACGTCATATGCTCCGGTCATCTCTGCCGAGAAGGCCTATCATGAACAGCTCTCTGTCGCCGAGATTACCAACTCCGTCTTCGAGCCCGCTTCCATGATGGTCAAGTGCGACCCTCGTCATGGCAAGTATATGGCCTGCTGTATGATGTACCGTGGTGACGTTGTACCTAAGGACGTTAACGCCGCAGTTGCTACCATTAAGACTAAGAGGACTATCCAGTTCGTTGACTGGTCCCCTACTGGTTTCAAGTGTGGTATCAACTACCAGCCTCCCACGGTCGTCCCAGGTGGTGACCTCGCTAAGGTTATGCGCGCCGTGTGCATGATCTCCAACTCCACCGCCGTTGCTGAGGTCTTCTCCCGCATTGACCACAAATTCGATTTGATGTACGCCAAGCGTGCCTTCGTCCACTGGTATGTTGGCGAGGGTATGGAGGAGGGTGAGTTCTCTGAGGCTCGTGAGGATCTTGCTGCTCTAGAGAAGGATTATGAAGAGGTTGGCATTGAGACCGCTGAGGGTGAAGGAGAGGAGGAAGGCTATGGTGATGAATTTTAAGTGCATTTAATATGTGAACAAGCAACTATTGTATCGGTATGTGGAGACCTCCTGCACAAGCAACTCCATCATGGAAGCATCCGGTATGATTTTGCGCATTCTCTTATTTGTTGGGTTGTGAATATTGTTCATCGTTGAACCAGTTACTTTTCGTAGGAATGCTCATCTTGATCAGCTTCATTTAATAATCTAAATGCGCGAGCTCGTTCACATTCAGGCCGGCCAGTGCGGTAACCAAATCGGTGCTAAGTTCTGGGAAGTAATCTCCGACGAGCACGGTATCGACCCTACTGGTACCTATCATGGTGACTCTGACCTCCAGCTGGAGCGCATTAATGTGTACTACAACGAAGCCACCGGTGGACGATATGTTCCTCGCGCTGTATTGATGGACCTCGAGCCTGGCACTATGGACTCGGTTCGCGCTGGTCCGTTCGGCCAACTCTTCCGCCCCGATAACTTCGTGTTCGGACAGAGCGGAGCCGGCAACAACTGGGCGAAGGGTCACTACACGGAGGGTGCTGAATTAATTGATTCCGTCCTTGATGTCGTCCGTAAGGAGGCTGAAGGATGCGATTGTTTGCAGGGTTTCCAAATCTGCCATTCTATGGGTGGTGGTACCGGATCTGGTATGGGAACTCTCTTGATCTCCAAGATTCGTGAAGAGTACCCTGATCGGATCATGGAGACGTTCTCCGTGTTCCCCTCCCCTAAAGTGTCCGACACTGTCGTGGAGCCTTACAATGCTACCTTGTCAGTACATCAACTTGTTGAGAACGCTGATGAGGTTATGGTACTCGACAATGAGGCCCTCTATGACATTTGCTTCAGGACTTTGAAACTCACAACGCCTACTTACGGTGATCTCAACCATTTGGTATCTGCTGCTATGTCTGGTGTCACTACTTGCTTGCGATTCCCCGGTCAGCTCAATGCCGATCTCCGTAAGCTTGCGGTCAACATGATCCCATTCCCCCGATTACACTTCTTCATGACGGGCTTCGCCCCCCTCACCTCTCGCGGCTCTCAGCAATATCGCGCCCTCACCGTGCCCGAATTGACTCAGCAGATGTTTGATGCTAAGAACATGATGTGTGCATCCGATCCTAGACATGGACGATATCTGACCGCAACCGCTCTCTTCCGTGGCCGAATGTCGACTAAAGAGGTCGACGAGCAAATGCTGAATGTCCAGAACAAGAACTCAAGCTACTTTGTCGAGTGGATCCCCAACAACATCAAGAGTGGTGTCTGCGATATCCCACCCAAGGGTCTCAAGATGGCTGTGACCTTCTTGGGTAACTCCACTGCCATCCAGGAGATGTTCAAGCGGGTGGCTGAACAATTCACTGCAATGTTCCGAAGGAAGGCTTTCCTCCACTGGTACACTGGTGAGGGCATGGATGAGATGGAGTTCACCGAGGCCGAATCCAATATGAACGATTTGGTTTCTGAGTATCAACAATACCAGGATGCCACCGCTGAGGAAGAAGGTGAATTTGATGAGGAGGAAGGCGAGTATGATATGGAACCCATGTAATTACCTCTCGTCATGCTTTCCATCATTCTGATCCTGTGGTTGTACCATTGTAGACGTAAGTGCTGGTGCCTTGACTAGTTCTAGCGCTTCCAGGGTCTACAGGGTTGGACGTGTCAGTTATAAGTCGGTATTAGTATGGAGTCAATCTCTTTGCTTCTCCGCGATAACTTCTGTCAGTTCAGCTGGTACATCAGCTGTGTGATGATTGGTGATGAACTTTTGTTGCTGTTGGGTTTGAAGTCTTGGTCTTCAGGGGGTTACGTGTGAGGAAAATGCAGGAACGCGCCAAGTTGGCAAGTAAAAATTCATATTGGAGTTGGCACTGCCAACTAACATGAATTTTTCTCCCGCACACGGCACCTAGCACATTATACAGGCACACTGCAATTGACTGAATCATGAATCTCAGAGCTTACTTGCCGTCTTCAAATACATCTAACTACACACTCAAACAATTGCCAACTCGACGTACATACTCTGAGCCTAGCTTCGTGCAAACCACTACAGCCTCGCCGGTTGCGATGGGCAGTGAACGACATTTATCACTTCATTGTCGTTTCGAACGACTCGTTCGTACCCCCAACCGAACTCAACAAGCAGGAAGGCATCACATATTTTATAATAAAAGTGCACCTCGCTTCACGGAGTGCGGCGAGAAAGACAGAACTTAATGATGCATAATATCTTCCTCATAGTTCATCATTGGTGATCGGAAAGTTCTTCGAGACTTCTGAACTTCTGAATGTATACTCTCTCATCTTTTCTTCATCCGCCTCATACTCGTCCAGTAGCGTCTCAATCTCAACAGGTATTGTCACAACCCTACCACTCTCCAGCTCTATGCGGCTCCCATTGAACTTAGCGATTCGGCCAAGTGACATCGGGACAATAACGGTGAGAGTATCGTCATCACCGAAGCGAATCTTCACACCATCCTTCTGAGCTTCCTCGTCTAGTTGTCTCTTGATTTCGTCTGAATCAGTTCCAGAATTCCGCGCTTTACCACCAGTAGCAGACATGCCTGGGTTCCGAGGAACAGTCACTCGGAGCTTGCCACTGTTCTGATCATAAACGACCTTGGTCTTATCCAGCAAGCAGTCGTCCGACATCGGATAGTATCTTTGCATATCCGTCACCATCGGGCCATTGGTCTTCCTCACTTGCAGTACAATACCTTTACCGACTTGCTTCACAGTGATACCGTTATCTTCTTCACCGAGCTCAGTTCGTAAAGTCTGCTTCGGAAGCTGACCAGCAATAACAACTTCACCGGCCGTAGTGTTCATAGTGAAGGTAGACTCGCCTTCTATCCCTCCCAAGGAGCCCGTCATCATCTGATTCAACATTTGCCCGATTACTCCATTAAACAGGTTCGCCAAAGGGACCATTCCATGGCGGAGCCGTTTCGGCTGCTGCTGCTGCGATTGAGCAACCACAGCTTTGTCTCCACCAGCAAGCTCATGAACATCATCGATCGAGTCGTATAGCTCGCCCATCGGTACGAAAGAGATTCCTCCCATAGGAATAATGATACCAGAACCCATGCCTTTCCCGAAATCTACGTTGAACGGAGCACCGAACATGTCATCAGACAATACTTCTTCACCATTCTCTTGGGAAACTACACTACTAGTGCTGCCAGGCTTCTCAGCTCGTACTACCACCTCTAGTAGAGGGAGTAGTGCAATGCAATTGTATCCTCTCATTCAATAAGATAATGAGGATGAAACTAAAGTCCATAACGTTCCCTGTCAAAGTGGACTCCACGCAACACAAAACTTAGCTGAAACTCCGCGTGAGAGAGATGCACACAGTGAATGATTCATATTGTTACTCGCGAATATAGTAGTAGACACCTCGGCATTTCATTGGCAACATTATTCTACTACAACTAACAATCATCATCATAATATTTTTCGGGATCGGGTCGTCAACCAACTTATCCAAACCACAGGCAGAGTCAGCGTGAAGAGGAATACCATCAGATTCTGTCTCACCTGATGATGGAGCGATGACCAAGCCTGCCGCGGTGGATCAACAACAGGCGCATCACGGTCTCCAAAGCACATACCTCAGCGGCCTCTTTGCCCAACTCCTTCTCATACCAGCTATCAAATACCGCCTGACGCATCGAGATCGGCATCTTCACACTCGACTGCAAGAAAACAGCACATCCCACCACCACCACCAGCAGCGGAGGAAGAAGAGTCGCAAGATGCCTCCTCACCTTGGTCTCGAAACACTCGTCCAGATTAGCCTTAACACGCCCAGCATGAGAACTCGGCCACAGCTTGAACAAACACATCCACCCTTGGGGACAGGACTCCTTCACGTATCTGATGCGACCGTCGGCACATCATAGAATTTTGGAGTCTCCTTACTTCCGGTTCATCTCAAGAGCACATGCAGTAGCATCATCGGAGTAGACCTTCCACAGCTCGATATTCTTCTTGCGTAGTCTGTCCCACTCCGCCCCCATACTATGGTCCAGCTGCGAGCGGAAGTCCTTATATGCAGCCGAATCGGCGACCCTGCGGAGACACCAACACTGCCTTGTTGGGCTACCGGTCGTGAGGCTCCTACGCTTCCTCATCGCTGTCGAACCGGTCCAACACATCCTGAGTGATAGCAGTGTGGTCCCGTCTAAGAACAGCCTCATCAGCCGGCAATGCGGTCATCTCAAGCTTCCTCTTCTCAGCTCTATACCCCCCCATCAGCATCTCAACCTGTAAGAGATGAAGACAAGCCAACCGCTGATACAGGCTCAGGAACGATCGGTCGAGTTCCTTTACCGCCGGAAGAACTAGTTCAATCCAATGAGTACGACAGTGAAGCACCACCAGGCACACATACAATATCGACGATCCATAATTGGATGCGAGCAACCACGCGCTGTATACGGCCGTAGTATTCCACTGTGGCACTACCTCTTGCCTCAAATGCTCAGCGAGTCGGACTGCATGTTTCGATGTACAGGTATCAATACGATCCTTAACCTCCTGTATCAACAATGCCTTATTCGAACGGAACTCAGACTGGGAGGCAATCCAGGGATACCTAATCAGAAAAGGTCGTCGCCACAATATCTACGCTCCGCCTACTCTCTGGTGCATCTTTTAGTAAAGGAGTCGGTGGTCTCAGCCATGACACCCTTGGCCCAATCCTGCAGCACCGCATCTCCGACCAGCTTAGTGTTGGCCTCATCAACAGCGGCATCACACGCGTTTATACTTGTCTCCAGAGCCACTCGGATCAAGTTGGAGATCGCTCTGAACAAGATCAAAGTTCGAGCCTGCAAGGCCACCAGCGGAACACGCATTGCCTGTCATTCTCGTATTTAAAGCGGACCAACAGCGCATCAGCACTCTTCGTCAACTCTTGAACCGGGTCCTCATCGAACTCAGGCAAACGGCCTACCATCTGAGCCAACATTTCTCCCAAGGCCATCCACATGTGAATCTCCCAGCAAACCCACCCAGTCGGCTGACAGTAGCTTCTTCAGTTGGGGCTGCTGCTGCTGTTCATACTCCTTCAATATTCCTTTATATCTGTCAATGCGTTCGAGGGATGGTACTGGCCCGTCCAGTCGTACTTGAGAACCTCGAAGCTAGTCGCCTCTCTCCCAATTTGCTCCAGAGTATCAGGCTCACATGGCAAAGATACCTAAGCATCCACCATTGCTTAGATAATCTAACCCGCATAAGAAGCCCTCCAGCAGTTCCCTTCTATTACGTTCGAGAGCTTCTGCTCGATATCCGTCACCAAATCAGATCGAACCCGAGCGATGTAATTCTGAACTTGTTCCAGCCATAAGGCGTGCGCTTTCCTAAAACCTCAAACTAACAACACGTTGGCAGACGGTGAATCCTACCTTTGCGAGTCGCGCATTTTCATCTCGAGATCATCGTTACGTGTAGGTAGGCCAAAATCCGCAACCTACCATGTAAACAATAGGTCATCAAAGTTCGAAGCTCAAAACAATACCAAGTTAGTGTAGAACTCCACCGCCTTGTCCCGGGCATCTCCCGAGGCCTTGTCGAACTCAGCTGCAGAAACAGCCTCTCCTGTGGGCCGGGGTGATACCCCCTCACTTAGGGTGGCTTCGAAGAGCTCGTATCTGCCAACTGTAATCCTCTACAGTCTTTGTGGTTACTGTTATATTACGAGTCCTTCAG
>NW_003216064.1:20796-66001 GCF_000006405.1 Perkinsus marinus ATCC 50983 | reverse complement strand
TGCATGATCTCCAAGGCTGATAAGACTCTTCAACACATTGGTACTTCACTGCCCAGGTCCAGATTCTGGATGTCCCTGGTGAATTGAAGGTCGGTTACTCTCCCATCGCCTTCGTCCGTACTGGCCGTTCCGCTTGCAAGCTTACCAAGATCAACTGGAAGGTCGGCAAGGAGACCGGTGGTAAGAAAATGGAGGATCCCCACTCCTTGAAGTCTAATGAGATGGCCGAGGTCGTCTTCGAACCTCTTCAGCATCTCGTGGTTGATACCTTCAAGCATTGTGAGGGTCTCTCTCGCGTTGCCCTTATGGAAGGTAATGGTGTTGTTATGCTCGGTAAGTGTGTTGCCACAACCCCTAAGGAGGTCAAATAATTGTCAAGAGGTTTCTTATGTTGTTTGGTATACCTTCTACCGATCGTTGTGCATTCGTGAGCATCCAACTGTTGTGTTGTTAGTAAGTGGAAAGTTCAGAATAACTGGTTTATTCGGTGGGAGGCAATTTGCCTGTGAACTACCCATGAGAGGATTATATCAGAAGTCGTTCAGGTGGATGGGGCAGTTGGCTCAGTTACAAAATAGCAAAGGAGCAAATAGCAAAAAAGTGCCAATTAGCTGGAATGTATATTCCCTGCGGCTTTTGCTGTTGTGCTAGTGTGTAAAAACGCTATGGCTGATATACAGAAGAGCAAAGTAGCAAAATTCACTTTACAAACACGCAAATTTGCCGTTTTGTATAACAGAAACTGCTCGGATGAATATCGTTTGCTCGTTTATATTTCAGAATATTGCTAGAATATATAAAAGTTGCCGCTATGTGAAGTGCTACTATGTAACAAAATTGAGCAATTTTGCTCAAAGAAGGGGCAAACCTATAAATTGCTCCTTCTACTATTGAGCAAATTGCTACTTTTCAGAGGAGCAATTTGCCGCTTTACGAATGGGCAACCCCGCAATGGAGCAAATTTTTGCTGTTCTACAATCGGAAGAAGAAACTGAAATTTCGCACGCGAGATTCGAGCCTTGGTGGGTTGTTGGTGATTGTGTTGAGCATTGCATTATAGTTTCGAAGTCTCTGAGTGGTGACTCTTCTGTATACTTCCTTGGTTCTGTCGATATAGATAAGTATAGTTGCAGCACTGGGAGAATGATGGATGGACTATTGTAAGTGGTAGTAGGTCGTTAGTAAAGACTTACATTCGTTAAGGGCTCGTTGGATTTTCATATTTTCCACAACATTGCAGTTCGCACATGGTCACAGAAGGACGAGGGAGAGGATTTGTGTTTACATGGTAGTTCGTATTGGGCGGAATCACTCGTACTGAGTGATCCGAGATCACTTATTTAGATCAGCATGGATCACTCATCTGCAGTGCAGTGCTGTACTGCAGGCACCCCAGTGGTGCCCATGCGAGATGTCGTGGCTTTCATACACGCATCCTGATCCCTACATGGCCTATTGCATGCGAACCAATATGCTCTTCGGTAGTCTGAGCAATTTGCTCAGAGCAAATACTGGTCATTGCAGAAAGATGCCCCTCGCGAACATCGAAACTATCGAGGAAAGAGGCAGGCTGGCTTAGCAGTGCTAAGTTAGCACTCCGCATCTACCCGGCGCTGAACAAGTTCTCCCGAGGTACCAGATGTGATGAGATAGTGCGAGAGAACTCGCCTAACAACAATGCTATTTCATTGGTGGAGGAGTATGAGAGCCACGCGGCAAAAGAATTGCAGCAGAAGCGGTCGAAAGAGGACGAGCGTGAGGAATCGAAGTAGTTTCTCCCATCACTGGAGACTAGCGACCATGTACGCACTCGCAGTAAGGTAGGCACCTCAGTGGTGCTCAGCTGTCGTAGTTGCTACAAGTAGCTGTCTCGGTGATTGGTAGAGAAAAATTTGGACGTTTCTCAATATGGTTCGCTTGTAACCCTTAATAGTATCTCTATGAAGGCCCTCTAGTGGTGCCCGGGAGTGAATATTGTGTGCGGGGGGCTGTAGAGTTCATAATCAGTAATTTAGTCCAAGTTGCGTTTCCCCTGTACAATCCTTCGACAACTCTGCAAAGTCTATAACAATAGCTCCACGAAGACGCTCCGATGAGTGCCACTGCCCATGAGCAAATGTTTCTCGTGCAGAATGTCAAAGTTGCCCATAATACTTACGTAATGCCTACTTGAGGGTTTAACTTCTGGGTATTGTTGAGTCGTCAATACGTACAATCGTAACAAACCATGAGACACAACTGATGCGATGCTAAAAGAGAGAGGATATTCTAAGATGGGGCTCACTTTAACTGTTATCTCATCTGATTCAATCGCGACGTGCAAGAGCAATCATGTGTTTGGTATTCAGCATTGATCATAACTCGCGCTGTCTTCGGAGTGAATGATATATCTCACACGGGTGGCAAATCTGTACGAAAATTATGGGATAAACTTCCAAAGTGAGCTAAATGGCTAGTCCTATTGAGAAAAACGTGCTGATCAAGAATATAGCGTTGGTTTTGTTTCAAAACATCCCATTCAGAAATTATAGCCAAAACCGTTTTCGTGCATTATCTGCAATGCACCACAGGGTTGCGCGTGCATGGTATCGGTCACAAAGAGCTAGAAATGAATCATGCGTGCATCACATGCTTGCATCCCAAACAGCTAATCTACTAGCCAAAACCCTCCTTGCTAGCTAGAACCCTAGTCGGCCACAATCTCGACGCTAGCGTGAAACTATCTTCGATCTCAACATCAATTACTACCATCATGACTAGTAAGGGGTCTATGTCAATACCTGAAGCTGTTGCTGCGACTGTGGACAGCAACCACTTGGAGAAGCTGTACTGCGTATGTCGGTTATGTTTCAACAGACTGCCCGTCAAGGATCGCAAGTCTATCGGGCGCGCCCCTACTGACTTAGTCTGTGATCGTTCGAAGCAGTACTATCAAATCGATTTTAAGCGTGAGCTCACAAATCTCACTCTGCCTAAGGTCCTCTGTCCCACCTGCACAAGACGGCTTGCTGATTTTGCTTCCAAGAAAAAAGATCCCGCTGAATGGGATGAGAAGACACGACACTTCGTTGACGCACTCCAACGTGATCACGATTCCATAAAGACTCGTTCGACGGTGTTATGTTCTGCAGACAATCGTTGCCGAATATGCCAGATAGCCTCTAGCAGATCTTCAACTCAAGCCATGCGATCCAAGTCCACCACCCCGGGTCCCGGTCGTCCTATTGAACAGTCCCCGGTCAAGCTTATTTGTTCTAAGTGTGGCAGAGATTTGTTCGACCATGACGATGCTCACTGCCAGGCAGTGCGAAAGAGGCATCGGTCTCACGCGGAAGCCGGTGAAAGGTTCGCAGAGAGAGTTGCTACTAGAGGGCATTCTGATCAGTTTGTAAAACGGAATCTTCGGGCGCTGTTCGATGACCCAGCAAGCTCCTCTACTCAACCTTCGAGTCCGGTAAGCACTGGGGTGAGTCATGGAAGTAATTACTACATGGCTCTAACTCCCATGCCTTACGAGCGTGCTAACCGCTCTTCCAATGGGCCAGTAACGACTTTGAGTAAGGAGGCGGTGCGTGATATGTTACGTGTGGGTCATTTGGGACTTGGAAAGACTAGCGCTTTGCAATTGGGAAGAGTCTTGAGAAATGAAGGCATCCAATTTCCTGAAGGAGGACTGAAAAAGGCCATGGAAGAGAAATGGGAAGTCTTTGGACCGATGTTCACGTACGAACATCTTCTTCTGGAGCGAGAGCGTAATTCAGAGGCTTGCTCCACTCCTTTCGGTCTCTGCACTGATGTAAATCTTCTTCTCAATACGGTCACTGACGGCGAAGCTCATCACATCACCAGGCTCAAGTTCCAGTTTGATGGTGGCCAACAGTTCTTAAAGCTCTCGGTCAACATTGTTAGCATGGAAGAGGGATCCAGTTACGTTGCTAGCCCAAACAGTGTGATGAAAAACTTTCTGATAGGTATGGGGCAAGCTTCGGAAAGCAGCCACAACCTTAAAGAACTGTTCCGTTATCAGTCAGTTCGGAGACTTTTCGACTTGGCTATACCGAAGCAGGTGGCGTGCGATCTGAAGGTTTCTGCGATGATGGTTGGGATCCAGAGTAATTGAGCTACAATATGCACGCGCAACCCTGTTGTGCATTGCAGATAATGCACGAAAACGGTTTTGGCTATAATTTCTGAACGGGATGTTTTGAAACAAAACCAACGCTATATTCTTGATCAGCACGTTTTTCTCAATAGGACTAGCCATTTAGCTCACTTCGGAAGTTTATCCCATAATTTTCGTACAGATTTGCCACCCGTGCTCACTAGAGTGCTATCACGCTTTGACCCGATACTAAGTGACTCACTTGAAGTGAGACACAAAGTGTGACACCTTTGATAGATAAGATACTTAGTAAGTGCACAGGGCATGAACATGTTCTGGAGCGTAAGATATAAGGCGTAATTCCGTAATCGAACGAGAAACGCTATCCCATAACTATGTTTGCTCGATTGTATATTGCTCGTACGAATAATGCAAAATGACAAGTTTGCTAATAACCCCAACAGAGACGCAGTTTGAGCGAGTGAGCAAAACGCTAGTATATATTCCCGCAGGGCGTAAGTTACAAGAGAGCAAATAGCCGAAACATAAAAGTAGCGCAGCATTGTCACATACCGGCAACTGCCAATTTGTGTATTTCATGCAGGAACATCATAGAAGAGCAAACCTTAAAAGGTGCCAGATTATATAATTACAACGCGAAACATATTGAACAGCAAATGAGCACAATTTGGCAGAATAACGAAAACGTGCGGGCGAAGCACACTTGGGCAAAAGTGCCAGCGTGTAAAACATTCCGGGGAAATATACAATGCAGCAAAAAAAGAGCAAAAAGAGCGACTTGCTGGAAAACTCTTTTGGATTTGCTATTTTCAACATTTGGTTGCTAAAACCTATACCAGAAATTGCTAGGTTGTAAATGTGGTTGCTACTTTGTAACTGAGAAAGCAGCCCATACAAGAGAGCAAAAAAGTGAGACTGTCAGAAATTATAGCATTTGGCAAATCCGCAAGATAAGCAAAAAGTTGCGATTGCCGGATTGTATTACACCGGGGCAGTTATGCCGATAGATTATGATGATACAAGCGCCGATAATAAACACCGATTTGATGCTTGGTTTCAATCATATCCGTAGTCGTTCAGGTGAATGGGGCAGTTATGCCAGTAGATTAGGATGATACAAACGTTGGTAATAACATTGATTCGATGCTTGGTTTCACATAAGAGCCACATGTCAGAAGTGTTTTGGGTGAATGGGGCAGTTATGCCAGAGGATTAGTATTGCACATGCGTTAATAAACATATGCGCCGGGAAGGAACTTCCTTCCCGGCTGATGCGTGGTTCTTTGTGCAGGAGCGGAAAAGCAGTGTCCATCCATATAAAATAGTTTTTGCTATCAGAAAACGCTATCGTTCCTGTCTAGGATCGCCTATATCTACTATAGGAAAGTCCACAGAGAAGCTACCTCAAATGCTCTCTAGCCGCACCCACCTTTGCCTGTACGTCTCCAACGGCTTCGGGGCTCTCCCTGCATTCTTTCCACCTTTGCTACAGTCAGCAATGTAACACTGTATGTAACACTGTGAGTCAAAGGGTCTTCGGCGCACAGCAGCACACTGCTCAGGCCGGTGACGGGGACTCTAGAAAGGTCAGACACGTTCGACCTGCCGTTATCGTTCTGAGGACAGAGTACGGCGGGTCATGTACACCCGATAACACTATGCAAGGCACACGTAAAGGCACTGTGTGCCACAGTGTCGGTCAACTTACTGTCTTCTGCGACGCCATCGTCACCACTCTATTCTTGCAGATGCACGAATTTTCTAGTCACTGGCGATCTACTCAAAGCTCGATTCGATAGGCGAATTGAGATCAATCAACATTTTGCTAATGACTGGTATCATTCACAACGCCAGACATGTATAACTATGCTCTTCCAGAGAAAAATAATTTACCTCGCAGTCTAGCCTTCTAACAGTCCTCCTAGTTTGACCATGCCTAGCGAACCAGTGAACTCAGGTGTGGTCTCGACTGACTGGCGGCCCAACTTCAACTTACCATGGTTGTCCGCCAGCCTCTCCGAGAGTCCCGAGGCTGCCGAAGACGACAGCGGAATGATCGATTGCCTTTGCCCAGGACTGAGCTTGAAGCAGAGGGTCTGTTCGTGGATAAACTGTGTTGGTAGTGCAGGGATGTAATTCAGGTTATAGGATGGGCCGTTTGCTTTTCATTCGGGTTACTAACGACGATAGCCTCAATGGGCTCCTTAAAGTGGTTAATGCTGGGCAAACCGCTACGATTTGCACTCGCGTATGGAGGGCTGGCGCCTGAAGATCACTTATAGTCGCCAAGACTGATGATCTCAGTTACACAATCGGGAATCTCTGTGAGCTAGGCTCTACTGTTTTCCTAGTGGGTCCAGAAAGGCAATGGCGCAACATGAGTCAGAAGCATCGGGCCTGGGCAGCTTCAACGTGAGCGGAGAGGTCAGGCCCAGATTCCAATAGGAAGCGCCTTAGATACTTGATCTCGATGGTCATTACCCTGGTGATCTGCTTCAAATGGCCTGAGCAGCGGTTGCTGATCATCCTGTTAGTGATTACCCAGTGCTGTGCAGTGATTTGGTATGCCCTTTCCTATGTGCCTTATGGTCGGCATATGGCCAGAGCCGTCGGTAGCAGAGTCTCCTCGTATCTACTCGAATGATTCAACTGTAATGTTTCATCTCAACGAGACTGCCTCTGTTGATGTGAAGTGGAGGCAAGTGAAAAGGCCTACACATAATCTTGGGACTTTTGACGGAGCGCTGCTCGGGCTCGCTCTGTTACAGGCTTTCGTGAGTTGAGGTTGGTGTTCCCCCGCCATGCCAGGCTTGCGGCTTCTGGCTGCTTCCTTCGCGTTCCCCGCCTTCTCTCGACCGCCGTGTGCGCTCATACAGCAGCGTGGCGTATCCTCAGTCAGAGTGAAGCTGCGTCAGTGGATCTCAGCAGATCCAGATAGAGAAAAGAAACCGTTCGCTGAACGATGGAAGGACCGTATAAACCGCACATATCAGTGGTTCGACGAGCCCAAGCACACCCCCATCGGGGCCGGCTTCTGGTGGCTGCTAACGCATGATGTGAAGACTTTCTACAAGTGGGACTCGGCTCTAAGGCTCGCAGTATTTTCCCTTGTACTCTACTACATATATGCCGCGGTAATTAGGTTTTGGAAGTGCTTCGCTCCGCTCATTTATGTTTGGTCAGTATAAGAACCTCAATTTCAAGAGGCGGGAGAGAATACCCGAGACTCCCCAGCAGAGGATGCAGCGACATCAGGATGAGCGAACGTCTCGTCAGGAGACTGCCGCCTTGCACAATACGTATCAGAATAAGATGCTGCAGGTCTAATATGCTATCGTCAGGACTCGGGGACAGTGGAGTTTCTCAGGAATGGCGAGAGGGATCAGAGGACCGCATAGCGAAAGTCTTGCAGCAGATAAAGAGGGAGCAGGAACTGCTAGAGGAGTGGGAAATCGTAGAAGTTGATGACGAAGAAGATTCGAAGAGCGAGAACGGTAGTCTGTGAACAGTTATTTGTCATGCAGAGTTTCTGTTTGATGTTCCCTCCGTTGAGTGAAGGGTGGTAACGATTGTCGCTAATTGGTCAGCTTTGAGATGATCCTACATGAGATCTTCCCTGGCATCTTCATTGGAGATCAAGAGGCGGCTGATGCCTGTTTGAAGAGGTCCCGTCTCCGCAGTAAACGGGGCATCACGGCAATACTAAGATGCAACGCTGTAGTTGAAGGGGAAACCTTGGCAGAGGCTCCTGAGGGGATCGCTTTCGAATATGTGCCGCTATGGGATGATGGTAAGGACGACATCCTCCCACATGTCGATAAGGCTGTGGGGTTCATGAAGTATTGTCTCGACCACCATGGCAAAGTGCTGGTCCATTGCCAGGCTGGCAGATGCCGTAGTGCGGCTGTGATTTGCGCGTATCTGATGAAGGCATGGGGTCTCGACTTTGACCTGGTCGAAGGGATGGTCCATGAGAAGGAGGAGGACATTGAGGTATCAGAGAATTTCAGGCAGCAGCTGAGGCAGTGGGGAAGCACGTACAAGTTTGACATGAGTCTCGACACAGAGGAGCACCAGCAGTATTGGGCAGGCAGAAGATTGGCTGATTCAACTGCCGAGGGGGCTGTGAGTGAAGAGCCGAAGCAGGAGGGGTTCGACTGGCGGGGGGCTCTCTTCGAGTTGTATAGGGATGAGGTAGGGGAGGAGAAGCCTGAGGAGAAGGTGAACTACCTCCTTAGTAAGGTGGTGAACGCTGAAGAGCCGCATGTGCTTTACCTACGTATCTGTCGAAAGTATAGTCTTTCATTCGAAAGCCGACCGCAAGCAGTGCGAGAGGCAATCCTTGCTTTACGACCTGGGAGGGGGACGAGACGACGACTACGATGTGGCCGGTGTTCACGAACACTGTGTGGTGATATGAACATTGTCCATGGTGGAAAGGAGTGCACCAGCTACTTCATAGAAGTTATGGAATGGATGGTAGACGTTATTAAGTCGACCAACAGCGGAGCGGAGTTTGTCGGCACGCAGACGCTCCTGTGTACCTGTGGGGCCAAGCTGGGCAGTTGGAATTGGTACGGACTGAAGTGCAGCTGCGGGAAGTTCACAGCGCCGGCGATGCAGCTGCATGCATCAAGAGTGGACGACTTGCCGATACGGCCCGGGGAGGTTGTGAGCTTACCTAAACCTTATTATCCTACAGAATGACGTTTCTCTGACTTGGACTGCCTTGGGTTTGGTAAATTAGAGATTCGCCTTTTACTATGAGTTACATTCTCTCCGATATCGGACGGGGAAAACCTCAACGATAAAGTGCATCGTTTGCTCCTAACAAGCGGAACGTGTCTCTCACCATTGGGCTTTGAGTTCATCCGGTGTCGATTGTGATTTCGGAGTGGTGATAAGATGTTTTAGCGCGCGCCCGTGCAATCGATTTCTCTCTTGTTTTCGTGGTGGTCGATGGCTAGAATTTCATTTTACATACCACGCCTTCCTTAATTATCGATACTTTGTGACTCTATACTTGAGCGGGTTAGGTCTTTGATCTAGGTCTTATGACATCGCCTTAACTGCTACTAGGTTAGTACGATACATTTTTCTTTAAAATGACCAAGGGTTCCGAAACCACCATGAACACTCCCCCCAACGGTGCCTCCCCTGCGCAGACTGTGGGTGGCGCTCGTACAAACCTTCTGCATAGGAGGAACGTGGGTAGTAGTCAGAAGGCCGCCCCTGCATCGGGAAGAAGGGTAAGCAACACATTCTGAATGTAGTAGTTGGTCGTAAGAGTCCCTCAGGCTGCTGGGAACTCTATCCTCAAGTTCTACACTGACGATGCTCCGGGTATCAAGGTTGGGCCTACCACGGTGCTGGTCCTTTCCCTAGCTTACATGGGATGTGTCGTGTGCCTTCACATTTTGGCCAAGTTCCGTTCAGTTGTGGCTAGCAGTACTGGTGGCGCTGAGGAGGCCACTGATTAAGACTAGTGGGTTGTTTACAAAGTCTCACGGAGTGTAGCTCTAATGTGAGAACCTCTAGAGACGACTAAGGCGAGGTTGCTTAGCATTGTCGATAGCACTTTTGAAAGGTGATTTCGACACAATTGTTGAGTTGGGAAGTAGTCAATGCCGTACGATATCACCGAAATTCAACAGTAAAGTTTCGCCTTGCATCACCGGAGCCGTATCGGTGAAACAGGTTTTATTGCTGCCTGGGAATAGGAGTCTCTCTATTGTGATGGCTCCTGCATGTCCCTTATGTAGGAGTGAATAGAAGTTCAACGTGGAGATCGTAGATGACCTTCATGTCTATCGACTGCACAAGTTTAATTGCGCGTTTCAGGTAGTCATCGTTGGGAGTATAGGGTTCTCACAAGAGTTGACGAGGGAAGCCCAGCGTAGCTGAAGGTCACGTTGGTGGCTGGCCATGTATACAGTATAGACTTCCTCCTTCATGAGCTCAAAAATTGGGTAAAGTTGATTTGAATTCAGGACTCCCGGGCAACCTTCTGGCAGAAGGTTGCTTTTGGCTGCATGCGTAGCAGAAGGCTTCTGCTACGCATGCAGCCCGAGGACTCCTGTGCTTTGCATGCACCGCTACAGTACATCGCAAAGGAGAGAGGCAAAGCCACATTCTCGTCAGCCTGCGGAAGGCTGCTTATTCGGATAACCTCATTGCCGATAATATCGGCGCTATCACGATTATAACAGAGCAAAAGACTTCTCTGTCACAATCGCTGTCCCGACGACTGCTTTTTCATCACGAATCCATACTGGTGGAGGTACATCAGTGACTGACGCTTGGCTGCATCTGAGAGTGTAATTTTCGATACAGAGAGCATGCTAAGTGCTTGGCTGACGATGTGAAACGATCCTCAACTGACAGGATGGATATGGACAGAGAAACTTGCTGACCACTCGAGCCGCCAAGGAACGCGCCAAGGGAGTGGTGTTCTTTGTACCTCAATCGATGCGTATCGCCACCAGGTTTAGGTTGCGCAAGCATTGCGAGTGGCTTGCCCATTTTCTAGTATCAATACTAGTAATGAGGACATCGGAGATGCATGTCACACTTTCATGGATCGTCGTTTGAGATCTAAACGGCGTGTGCCTTTGCAACCCAATTTCATTATCCCACGGTCTCGTCCTAATGGTCACTTGCTTACTGCGGCTCTTCTACTGACCAACACAACAGATTTGACGACCATAACAACTGATAAACATGCATCTCGGTACATTACACGAAGTACATAAAGACATCATGCTAAAGCACAATTCCCACAAGCCTTTATTAAATAACAAGTAAAATACTTCAACATCGTAGCTCAAACCTCATTGGCCTATGACACCTCTTTATTATCAACAGCTTTAAAGTTTCCGCGCCACCAGTTCATGAAAGGTTCCGCAGCATCAGGAGATCTCCGGAAAGCCATAGCAACCTTAATCTTATCGCTATGTTGCTGATGGAATCCACCATAAGTCTCAACACATGTCGCAGTTACTGTCGCGGCGATGATGCGACCAGATGTATCAGCCTTGCGGTCAAGGAGGAGCTCCTCATCGCACTCGAATTTAACAGGATGATAAGTGCGTTTGCCGTTGCCACCTCCGTAATGCTCATCCGCACGTAAAAACTGAGAAAGGAAGATGAGGGCGCGGCCACAGCCTGGGCATCAGCTCACCTCGATACGACGAGAAGTGAGACGACCATTGAGGTCGAACTCCACGGTAGCTCTCTTCAATGGGTATATCTCTTCCCTTTGCATATGCTGTTCTGGTACGAGTGAGATGTAGTCCACAGTGTGTAGGATAGTAGAATCGAACTCAACCTGATGACAAAGCTACTGGATAGACTCCTCGACCGGCTGAGTCATTCCTCACCTCGTGGTACAGTAGGCCTCCGAATGCATTAGAGAAACCAATGGCCTTGGAAGCCGTGGAGAAGGCGATGGTCACGACTTGATCTTTTTGCTCCGGCTCATCATCATCGTCACGCTTGCCACATGTTAGCGTAACTTCATACCTATTGTCTGACGTGTACTTCGGAGCCTGCGAGGCTTCATTGCAGCTGTACTGGAACGCGCCGCTGAACTGACAAGCGAGCCAAGCTTCAATTCTCCACAACGCTATGGGGTCCTTACATCCAGTAGGTACTCTCTCGGGAAGACCTTAACGTATGCCTCCGTCAAAGCAGCTTGGGTATCGCCGATCATAGTAGCTCCTTCCTCGCCAGCGAAGTACAGCGTGTGATCAAGCCACACCTGCTATGGACAAATTTCAGCAAGGCACAGTTGACAGTGGAAACATGGGAGTTCAACAATAACGAATAGTTCTCACCTTGTCAACAGGTATCTTAGCAAAGGCTCGCGCAATAGTGAGCGCAGCCTCCTCATTGTTGGCAATGAGCGTCACCTTGTGTGACTCCCCCAGGGTGACCTTATCCTGTGAAAGCTCGTTACAGTGCATAGTAACATAGTAGAAGAATTGCTTGAAGTAAACGCGGTGCGCTGCATTAGGGTCGCACTTGTAGGAGCTTGAGCCAATCTAAAAAACGGGAGAGTCGCACCTCTCAACGGCTTCTGGACTTGCCTGAAGGATGCTTCCCTCGTCCTTTTCTCCCTCGGGGCGCGCGACGAACATGCGAACCGTATCGGGTTCCACTTTCGTAGTGTCAAGCCATGCTGCCTTCAGATGAGTATGCAGGCTTTTCAACTCTATATTCGCCTACAGATTGGAAGTGCGACAGATGGAGCGTTGATGTAGCGGAACCTACCGGTTGTGAACTATCCAGAGAGCCCCAAACTGTAGCAAGTTGCATGGCGTTATGGAAATCATCACATAACACCTGATGTTCAATTTATCCAACAAAATGGTGATAGTTACCGCACCTACCTCTACTTTGGTGTTCCCACCCGTTCCTCGAGCGCTTTCACAGTCCACGGTTACTTTGTACTTGTCAGCGCTCCTATCAAGGGCGGAGAGTGGCTCTGGTGAAGAGCCCACGGCGTTGCAGGAGAGCAAAAAGTCAGAGTCTTCGTAACCCGGCTCGTCATCGTTTCTCAGTGTAATCTGTCGAAATCGGTCTCATCCCCGGGAACATGGCCTCCGTACCGTTAACCATCTTTTAAGATCCTGCTCCGAGCCAATGACGAAGGAGTAACCCGATGTCTTCACGAAGCTAGGCCGGTACGTAGCCTACCAGTTTAACATACAACTCGATGGATTCCAACTCACGTGTCACCTTTGATAAAGTGAATGCATTCGAAATACCTTCCTGTTTCACCTCAGCGCAAGAGTTGATCAATCCTTGCTGGAGGGCGATCTACAATACAGACTGTGACTTTCCCAACGTACACGATCGACTTACTGCTGGCTGGTCGATCTGCCCAAACGTAGCTAGCTGCAGCGCCGCAGCCGTGTCCTTGCATTCAAAGTTTAATATCTAAGAGAAGGGGTTGCAAGTTAGGATCTTCCTGGTTTCGTATGATTCACCTCCTCTCCGCACTGCGCACGGAGTACGAGAGTCTGATGATCAGTGGCCTCGGGAGATCCAAAGAAATGTGTGCAAGAGAACTGTTGGGCGTTCGACTCATCAGCAGCCGCAACCTAGAGATGGGAAGTAGCCAGAAGAGAATGAGCCGATACCCCACATCAACGACCACAGTCGTGCCCTGTATGCTTGCTGATGTCAGGTGCATCGATGTCGACTGACCAGAGACTGTAACAGTGTCGCAGGCGCTGCGAACTCTGCTGCCGACTTCCACCTGATGACAGGTAACCACAGGGAAGGATACACCTAGACTCACCACAGCATCTTGTTTCTCAAACAGAGGTCCTTTGCATACCCTGATAGCGTCGAACGGAGTACTGCAGAGCAGTTCCAACTAAAAGATTCGCATCACTATGCATCCAGTCGTAAGAGTAAAATAAACCACCACAAAAAATCAAGTTCCCTGTTTGTCTACCCACATCTCACCTTCTTGTGGGTTCCAGAACTTCCCTCATGGCAGTCAATGCTTATTTCGACTCCATCAGATCCGATTTGTGGATTTTGCTGCAGCCCGTCGCAAGTGACTTGGGTGGAAGTTCCAGCCTTCTCAACCTGCAACTCGAGGATAGAGGATGAACAGAAAAAATACTCCGGGCGGGACTTGAACCCGCAACCTTTGGATTAGAAGTCCAACGCTCTATCCGATTGAGCCACCGGAGCTGTGCGAGAGTGTGAGAGTAACCAAGGCGCTCCGAAAAAGTTATGTTGCCACTTCAATAAGACTTACCACAAAACTCCTGCTTGCTCCTGTCATGATGACGGTCTGTCGTGTGACAGTCCAACCTTCGTCATTTCCCAGTCGAGCGCTCGAACACACTCCAGGATAGAGCTCAACTCCGAGCTGAATAGAAACATCGTAACTAATGCCCCCAGCCTCCTGGTTAGAAAACTGACCTCCGGACGAGGATATGCACCCCATCTCGTGGCGAGGAGCACAGCTGGATCGGAGTCCGTGCAAGTGATCGTGACAGGCTTCGATTCACAAATGACTGATATCTTGTACACACCTTCATCGAACTGTGGAGGGTTCACGATGTTGGAACAGCTGAGCTCTTTCTCTTCTCCGTGGACCTCACAAGGTTGAAATTCCGCAAGACTCAAACGTGCTTGGAAGTGTCTCACAACAAGAATCCTCTTCACTTCACCGGTGCCTGTCTCTTCTCGCAGCCGAGCGTGTTTCAACTCGTGAACACCACCGGTGTCAATGACGGCACTCGGACACGAGCCGATGAACTCTGCATCAGATTCAATCTGCACGAGAACATACTGCGACCATTTCCTGTGATAGAGCACAGCAGTGGTCCCTATATTCGCGTTGTCACTGCTTGAATGTTCTTAATCTTACATTAGCATTGTGCATGCCGCCAAAATAGCGAGCGAAAGCAACTCCAAGTTCTTGGCTGGGAAAGGTAACGTGGACAGTAGATGTTCCACACAAAACCTGCATAGATAATTCGATGGCCTCTGAGGGTGTTGATAGTTCGATAAGGGAGGGTTATCGAGAGACCCGACGCGCCGAGGCCTTGCCTTGACGGTGTACGAAGTGCCTTGAACGGCGATGTCCGATGAGACGCCTTCACAGTTATAGACGAACACTTTGTCGCTGTCGTCATTGATCTGAAACAAGATATCCATTGTGAATTCGAGCTTGACCATCTACAGTCGACCTCACCTCGATAACCCTACTATGCAGAACTCCCGTCGGGGCATAGACCAACTTGGCGATGCTCACAGTTCCTGTGACCTGGCCCTCAACGTTCGCACTAGCGCCAGATACCATAGCCGAAGACATGTGGATCTGACAACCCATGATTCGAGAGTTCTGCTACAGTGGTGTAAGACAGTGAAGTGCAACTGCTACCGACAATGCTATCAACATCTACCTCAGGATTGGCAACATCTCCCCATTTGACAGCCCATTTCACAGCTGCTTCGGCACGCTTCATCGCCAGTGTTGTCTGAGAACGAGAAGACCATCTGCCTCTTGGACGATTGAAAATCGGCATCCTACGTCAGCCGAAGGGAGATACTCCTTTCTCCGCTCAGCCGAGCACTTAGTCCGAATATGAACGTCACCGTTCGTCTGTTGTTCCAGAGCAGATATTGCACCGCATTCGAAGTTAGTGTCCCGAGTCTGCAGACATGTCGTGAATCAGAGGTCCATTAGAAGCGCCATCTTACTGTGAACACCCTCCCCGTCAGTTTCCCAGAAAACGTATCGCGGTAGAAGCCTGCAGCGACCAGATCTACCACGGGTTCGGTTGCATACATCACCCCGACGCCACGAGCATTCACCTGGCATCACACCAATGATCAGAGCAATCACAGATACAGGATAGACCCACCGGATTGTATTGACCCCACTGCATGGCGAAGTCGTATGCTTCGTCCCTCTTAGTAAAGACAATGTCCACCTCGTTGTCACTGTGCTCAGGAGTGGGGACGCGATTGCGAATTGACAGGCCACAGGTGGTGACGACGTGGAATTCGCCTGAATAGCAGAAACACTCTTCATGACTAAAATGAGGGGAGATGGTCATACCGCCATCAGTCTCTCTGATATTCTTCACCCGGGAGCAGACGAACCATTGTCGAGATAGATCCAAATCGTCCTTAGTGGATGTGCCAGCATAGCGGAGCTGAAACGAGAGTTTGAAGGAGTCGGAAGGAGAGGCTCTTACTCCAAGCCAGCGCATCCGAACGTTCTGCGAGGTCACGTGGCTCTCGATGTTAGCCGTGACAAGCGTGAACGGTAAGCGTTTGCCATTGTGGTGGACATCAACACGCTTGCTTGCACTCACTAGACCGAGGTTAGTGGAGACCTATTACGACAATGACAAGATTCCATGCTGACAGGCGTTGAAGGATCGAGCAATTGGAAGCCAAGTTGTTGTATGAGAGTGAAAATAGTGTGACTTACTCCCGCACGGAAATGTGACCACTGGGCTGAGAATCTCCAGGCAGCATCCTCGTCATCGCAGATAATCTTAGTAGTGCGGCCCTGGCACTTGGTCTTCACCACGTACTTGCCGATGCCCCCCTCGTATGATACCGGCTCACTCACGCGCGCACAGCGTAGCATCGAGCCATCATTGGTCTGAATAAAACAGTACACCTGTTTTTCTAATCCCAAGCTGACAAGGCCAACAACGTAGTTTTCTTTCTAGGGGTAGCGGAGCGAAGTTGTGTCCAAGAATGAAAGCCAATGGCTACCTCCAGGCGGCCCGCGGCGATCTTCCTGCCCAGCGCCACGACGTCTGACGTTGCTCTGACGATATCGTCGGGATGACCAGCTATCTCCATCCTGGAACACTTCTCGACAATGTCCGCATCCACCTGAACAACGACCACTGGCATCTAACACTGATAGAGAGGGAAGACACAGACCTTCTTGAAACCACCCCAAACAGCAGCGAACTTCTCTGCACGTTGGTAGGCACCGAATGGTATCGTCAGTAGCTGCTTATCGCACTCCACAACGACATCAGCGGCATCACCCTTATACAGGACGTCAGCTACGCCGCGACAGATTCTTGGCTTCTTATCCCCGAGCTGAAACACGACTCCAGTGTCGAGGGGCGAGTCGCAGAATGTCTTTCAAGTAGTCTACGCGAATAACTCTCTTCCTTGCTCGTCCAGTGGCGGGACTGACGAGGACCTCGGCAGCCTGGATGGTCGAGTCTTTGATCATTCTCGCAGGTATCGGCACCTGAAAGGAGAGAAAACCGGGGGTTCACCGTCACGGCGCCATGAAATTGCTCACCTCCGTCGTATACGCTCCCCATATTGTGGCGAAGCTCGTCGCACTGTCCTTGTTCTTGAACTCTATATCGAACGTTCTCGTCTTTTTGGAATTCTCCTTAGTGCAAGTCACACGGAGTTTCCACTTATCACCGCGGCTACTAGGCCCAGAGGACACCTCTTCACAGTAGACATATGTCTTGCTGCCAATCTGAACGAGATACACTTCGACCAACAGAGTGAACAGCCATCAGAGGCACCTTTAGGTATCTCTCAACCGGCCTCCAACTTCTGTCGAAGTTCACATGAGCAGCAGTCAACTTCTTCTTGAACACAGCAAATCGCGCGAAGGGGTTCTTGCTGACCCAGCCATCGCGCAGGACCGCCGGATCCACTTCATACTGAGCAAGGGTCGTCAGAAATGACCCGAAGGTTGATTATGCATTTACCGTCTGGAGATGACCCCATCGCACGGCAAAGTCTACGGCAGCCTCCTCGTCATTGAAGTAGAGTGTCGTTGGCAGACCATCGCATTTAGTGTGCACTTCATACTGCAGCTCCTTGTTCCTTCTCGGGGAGCTCTTCACTTGCTCGCAAGAATGTTTCGTGAACGTTCCACGGGCTTCCCCAATGGTCTACGAGATAGGATCGTCGAAGCTCTCTACGTAGTCCTAGTTACCCATAGAGTGTAGGGGTAGTCCCGCGTGGACATCGCCTTAGAGAGATGACTTTTCGTCAAGTGTCTCCCCTTGATCACGATACCGGTGCATTGATCTGCGAGAGCGTCCGCGGCCTGAGCGCAAAACTCATACCACTCGTCCGTCACTTCATCACAGCGTACCCTATCCTGTGTGGAACTTCCCCTCTGCACACCCTCAGTAACAAAAATGAGACTCCCGAAGACGAATAATGTAGAGCGAATTGATCCCGTTAGTATGCTATGCATTCAGTAGCTATCTGGAAAAACTAGGGAGAGCATTGGCAGCGACAACCTGTCACAGCGGTACTACAAGGCGACCGAACCCCCTAGTCTAGCCTTGTAGGGCAGAAGCTTCGATATAAGGGGTTCCCGAGAGAGATGAATGATACAGTCTAATTGACAAACGAGACGAGACCAGGGATGGATACATGAAATGGGCCAAAGATCGGGCGCGACTTGCCCAACTTACAAATGCTCAACTTTTCATCATGTAACTCAGCGAGACATAACTATTCTCGCTTCTTGCCACTTAAAAACTTCCTCGATAATGCTTGCACCATTTCACATATCATGCTTAGCTCATTCTCGATAATGCTTTCAGGTCTGTGGATGCTTCCAACTTACATGATAATTCAAATCTCGCTCGCCCGAAGTGCTGGAGGATGTCTTACATACGATTTACCTTCTCAATTTGGTAATCTTAAAATCTATCAGAATTTCATATCGGCTTCAGGAGACAATACCCGACCGTTACACGGCAAGATTTTGTGATGTCGTCTGCCCACAGTGATGATCTCGCGCGTAACTTGATGGGGATTCCGTACCATATTTGTGAGGTCCCCAGCCCTCCACAACAGCTGTGTCTTGCCCTCCCAATTCTTTTATGCTCTCTTTAAACTCGATCACGGCATTCGATCTGGAGCGCTGCAATCACACACTCTGGCATCTCCAAACGGGCAAGGTCCATCACGAAAAATTCACGAAATTGTATTCCTTTTCCGTGAAATTGAAATCGCCACTTGGGGACCGAACTAAACGATCCTCTTTCCGCTTACCCAAAGCATTTATGTGCATCCAAACAATTAAAATACGTTCATTACTCGTGCATGGAAAATTCTTCTGCAAGGGGAAAGTGCCCCTATTCGCAGGTGAATTTCTGAATGGCACAGTGGTACGAGGCGCTTAATAACAGTATGTATCCCGCATCCCTCATACTCTCCACCACCAACACTCTTCTCACCTGTTCCATCTCATAGAGAACAGCTGACTCCTACTTATGGCGTCCCGACGTCTTGACGATGATGAGGTTGTACCTTGCCATTGAACACCACATCACAAGGTTAGCTTCAATACACGAGAACCCCAACAAGAGGTCTGGCCGCTCCTGGAACCAGCTACACCACTTCCTTCACATTATGACTGCTGAGGTGAAGATCATTTTGCGTTCAAAGCTGGGTTTCCCGGCCGTGTCGAGAGAGCACTAGCTTCTCCTCGCTACTATCATACCCACGACATGAGTAGCGGACTTCCTCGTTGAGTGATACTCAACACAATGGCTTCATTGAGAGCTGCACTACGAGAGTCATGAGCGACCCAAGGGCAACAAAACTAAACACTTTGACAACGACGTAGCCCCCGGGCTCCACCTGGCCCTCCAAGGCCTGAGTCACTACCCGGCCCTACCACCTAAATCACTCCCCCCAGCTGACCTGCTAGCGGATCATTGTCGAGGGCAGACAACCGTCATCATGAACAAGACTGGGACGAGTGCAAGAAGCCTGCAAATAGTATTGCGTGTTAGTTCGCCCAGTTGAAGCCAGTCAGACGATACAGGAAATCCTCTAAATTTACGTTTCTCTTACATTGAAGACTACAACAAAACAACACCAGCCGTATAACGTATGAAATTTTCCGAACTACTGTAATGCAAATCGCTGAACACGTATGAGTTCTATGACAGGGCTCCTACTTTACCAAGGACGCAGTGAGAATGCAAATTATCTCGGACCCTTCATCGTCCATTTGATTCGCCATTGACTCCCATCACCTCACGGCAATTTTACAAAGTTGCGAGTTGAGGCGAAAGAAGGAGAAAGAAAACCATCAAGGCTGATCCTGCGCACTCCCCCCACGCAGAGTAGTCGTCCACTCCGAGTCGCGAGCACCGCATGTATCCTAAGACACATATGGTGCTCAATTGATGCTATGATGCAAACGTGTAGAACATTCGAAACAATCCATAAAGAGAATAACGAATATTGACTTGCCAGAGGCAGGTCGGCATGGATATGTCCATCAGCGTAGGGGGCCATCATACTAAAGGTTATATCAGTTGAGAGCCAGGGACAATCACAACTTTTCGATGCCCTATTGAAAAGACGAACACACATATGGACAAACAACAGAGCACCTCGCAAGAGAAATTGAGAAACTTCTGGAAGTGGATGTGAAGATCGCTCGACTTCTCGGGAACTTCGCTCCGCTGCGGAGTAATTTCCGTTTGCCATTTTCATTTTTCCACTGCGCGATTCCAGCGGCTTCTCCTCGACTTCAATAGCGCTCACAGGATCGAGTTTTACATGTGAAATCTAATCCTGGGAGCGCTGTTGACGCTAAGGAGATGTCTATAGAACACGCCGCAGGCCTCTCAATCGGCCGCCCTTGGACCTCGGAAGTACCTGAGGATACCTGCCACCCCCCATGCCCTGACTTATCCTCTTCTTTCAGTTGACATTACCGACGCTATTGCAGCTGAGGCATTGCGAGAATCAACAAAGCACTAAGGCGACTATCGTTGCTCTTGAACCTCCAGCGTGACAAATGGTGCGGTCTGTAACCAAGATGCACTCGTGCATGTAGGCACATTCGCCACGTGAGGTTCGCTACTCTCCGATATCTCTTTGAATACGGAAATTCCTTGTCTGAGGAATTGCACTCTCCCACGCATGATAAGCGTGACAGAAGGGGAGCTCTCTACGAAGATCGAGAGCCACGCTACTATTATGGTGAGACGCAGTTGACTGAATCATGCTAGATGTGCAGCATTTAAAGAAGCTCTGGTTTGTGCCATCTCGAGCGCACCTTGAGCTGAGACAGATGGATGGTTGGAATTTATAGCGGAGTATCAAATGAGAATTGGCGATACCGTGTCGAAGACACACTAGTGGTTGCCCCGAACAGCAAGCCACCGCCTCCTCAAGCATCTTTGGAAGCTGAGATTCGCGTGACGCGAGCCATGGAGGCAAATAGTAGGAATGTCCAACCGTGAACAAGACCTAGAGACCTGCGGCATCTAGCTAGTTCGTATTGGAGATCGCGGCTTACCAGCTGGTATCGGAGGCCAGTTGTAGTACTGTAGTTCTAGTGATGACTCGTGAGAGGTCACTAGACGCGGGCGTGTAACAGTCGACTAGTTTAATTTGGTGTATCAGGCGGAGCGAGTATAGCATGGAGATGGGAGAGGGTCAATTGAGTAGGTTAGCCCCTGGATGATGGGCGCTACCTCGCATGTTGAATGCATTAGTTAATCACGCTCTTCCCAGGAATGAGCATTCGGCCTGAGTCTTTATTTTTTTGCTTCTTTCTTGCCTTGGCCATATTGGGTTGTTAATACTGGATGTACTGCGAAAGGTAGACGCCTTTCGGATCGGTAGTGATCGCTGATGTTATGTTGGTTGTTGGAGCTGAGCAGTTATCACTAGTAGGGAAAGTATTTGTATGCCCGACTATGCGATCTGCTATATCCAACAAAACACGGCCTGTTGAATCTAAGCGTCTGAATGCTGGTGGAACCAAGCAGGTGACTCTGAGATCTCCATATGATGGTAGAAACGGATGGCTTTATAATAGGTACACCAACACCTCTTCACGGGTCTTATTAATAAGACTACTACACGTACTCCAGAGCGACCAACGAGTACTTACGTCGTTTTAGATGGGTAATTGGTGACTTTAACTACGTTGATACGATTATATGTGCAGTCGCGACGTTACGCCGAAACCTCTGAGCGCACCACAGCAGGAGGATCAACAGGAAACCGTACTGAAGACAATGCCGCGGAAAGTTATGGAAGAGTTGAAGGAGGAACTTAGACAAGTGGAAGAACGAAAGCGGCATTCATCGTAGAGAGCTTTTGTATTGAGGTGAAGCTCATTGATGGGTATATCAGGGATACCCCCAAGAACATATCGTTGGGATCGCATTCCCTCCAAAGAGCACAGGTAAATCTCCATTTGCTTTGGGCGCGTAGGCAACGCCGTGAGGAGCTGCTGAGAACGACTTGTTGCAAGTCTTGAATCTCTCGTGTCAGGTCAAATCCCGTGAAGAGCGGATGATAGAGATAAGACTTACGGAGACGCCGACGACAATTCTTATTGATATACCCAGCGTCGCGGCAAGTGAAGGACAGGAGACGTACGACAAGGTAAGTCATTCACCCCGGTTATTCGAAAGTCCTGGTTGTGTCCAGATAATCGCCGAGAATGAGAACTACGAGGCTCTGTTGAACCGCAAGCAGAACGCACCTGATCAGTTCCGAGGACAGCATGCGCAAACTCTGAACTATCCTCAGAAGATGAAGGAGACCTTCACGGATCCACCAGGTGAGAGAGTTGTGATCGGCCAGTGTCAGTTGACGTTGTCGATATGAGGGCACATGGCTGTTTATCTCGTTCTCACTTGTTTATTTCGTTTTTGAGCATCGCTGGAATGGTCTAGTTGGTTATGACGACTGCCTAACACGCAGTAGGTCCCGAGTTCGATTCTCGGTTCCAGTATTTTTTCATTTTAGCAACCTCGTCGCTTGGAGTTAATGCATCTGTTTGGGACATACATGATAGCTTCAGAGAAGAGTTGATTCCGACCGACTTGCAGATCCAGATCGAATGTCAACGGAATGTGGAGGAAACCGTACGATTTCCATCACGGCGTGAGCACGATCACATTCCGATTCTCAGTCCACGGAATCTCTAGCCAAGCCTGGATGTCTACTCGAGACCTCCTCTGAGGCAATCCTCTCCCATGTTGCCAAGGAGACCTCGAGGACCACTGCTGCTCAATCTAAGAAGGGCAGCTCCACGAAGGGGGTAACTAACGCAACTACGTTATGTGGACGATGGCATGCCTCGGTGGGCAGGGCAATCGATCTAGTTCGCCCAAGAAGTTGACTCGAGGCATGGGAGCAGGCAACTCTGAGAAGCTAGTCGAAGAGAGCGCACTCCCCCGAAGAGATCAAGATGGTTCGTGGATCCGCCTGACGTGTTTGAGAATGACGTGATTTTAGGAGTGGCCGTCGAGGATAAGCAAGCAGTGGAAACGGAGCGAGTACGTTGATACTCGCAGTGCATGCGATGATTGCTGCTACTCAGGAGGATACTCCTGCTCTACGATGGGTCATGGGCAGCAACCTATTGATACCTATCGAGCTACGGGAAGCGGCCAGGGTGATGGAGAGAACTCTAAGCCAAAACGAATATCACAACGCCCATCTTCTGTAGACATTCTAGCATACACGGTTTTAAAATCGGCCGTTAGATACCGTAATTATCCAACTCTCGCCCAACTGGCTGAGAGAGAACAGAAGTTCATCGATAGCTTCCCTCTTTCTAACGCTGTTGACCCTTCGGCCAGTCGGAGGTCATCTGCCCTATCTAACAAGTGAGCCCCTCGATAATCAGATTCGATTCCGCGCAGAGTGATTCGGATGAAACCAATGGTTTCGCCGAAATGTGCGCTGATGTTCACAATGGTGTGACCGCTTCAGAGGCGCCCAAGATCCGAACCAGTTGCAAGCTCCATCTCGCCGAGAGAGCGCAACTCCTGAACAATCTGAGGCCAAGCCAGATGTGCCACCTGAAGACACCGAGCAGGAAGAGGATGACACTGAGCAGGATGGTGAAGTTAAGTCCAGCATGGAGGTGATGGTAGCCTCCCTAAGACGATACCTGCTTAGTAGCATTTCCCCAGCACCTCTTCACTTTCGAAGCATCGACTCTAACTCATGGGTTATCTGTAACCAATCTCAAGTGGCATCAGTTCAACCAGGACCTCCTCTGTGCATCCTATGGTTCGTGACGGGATATACAGTGAAATGATTCGCGACGCTCGGCTTCCCTCCAGGGAACTGTGATACCACGTGGAAAGCCTCCGGTGGTGGAGCAGTACTGTTCTGGAGTCTCAAAAACCCCTTCTACCCGGAACGTGCCCTCAAGACCACAGCCGGGGTAGATACGCATTTATCCAGTGATTTCGTCCTTCCTATTTATTCATCAGGTCTCATCCGTGGCATTCAGTGATACGTACCCCAACTTGCTAGCAGTTGGTATGCAGGATGGCGGCCTTGCAATTTGGGACCTCCGTCAGAAAGCCGACTCGCCTGTCAGCTTATAATCCTACTACGTACCTCGAGGAGAGTGGTGCTATGTAGATACTCAGTTCCGCGACGCAATCTGGAGCGTCGGCTGGAGGAGCCCAGCAACGGGGTAGTGGTGGTCAGCATCAGCAGGGTGGAGGTCCAATATCGAACGTAGCGAGCAGGCATACTGATGTGGTGTGGGACATACAATGGGTACAGTCATTGGCTTTAGTGTAGCATCACTACAGTGTCGCTCCCAGGTTGATAGGGGTCCTGATAAGTTCCCGAGGGAGAACCTTATATCGGTCGGGGCTGATGGTAAGGTTATACAATGGGACATGCGGAAGGTGAGACGGCTGGCAATCTTAGGCTCCTACCAGTAGATCATCTTCGGGCATCTGCAGAGGTTCTGTAATGCATCCTTTCTCTGCTAGGGATTAGAACGGGCAGTACTGATGTCCCTGAAGCGATCGGCCAACCCAGATCTCGCTACCAACGTCCTCAATACGGGGGCGCAGGACAGTGGGGGGAGGAGTCGTCAGGACGGACTGGCATTCAGGTGAGCGGAGTTGGAGTGTGAGTGATGAGCTCAAGTTAGGCAAAGCTGCGGCTTCTGTGTGGACTTCTTGAAGCAAGATCCGTCTATGTATTTGGTCGGGACTAGTGATGGGCTGGTCCATCGCTGCTCTACGAGCTATAACGAGCATTACCTGGGGACCTACTACGGCCATGCAGCTGCTGTTTATAAGGTTGCACTGTATCTCCTAGGAGGCCCTGAGCATGCGTGCAGGTGCGATGTAATCCCTTCTGGCTGCCGGCCTTCCTCACCTGTAGTGCTGATTGGACCATGAAGCTATGGTCCACCAAGTCCATACCGATGGAAGCGCGTCGTGGTAGTGGGACCATTAATTTCCTGTTATCACCTCGGACCCCTCCGCATAGGTAGCGGCAGTTATATGGTCAAACGCGCTGACTCGGCCGCCTTTGAAAGAATTGGAATAGCGACAAATACCCCCTTACAGAACTATCAATCAACAGATCTTTGCGATGCGGTATTCTTCGCTGTGAGTGCACTATGGGACTTCCTCAGCTCAGGTCAATGACATCTCTTGGTGCCCGCACAACTCTACGTGCTTTGCCGGAGTGATGGATGATGGCAGAGTGGAGCTGTGGGATATACACAGGAGCCCATTGGACCCCATCATAGTGAGTCTCTGTCCAGCTTAATGCAGCTAGCTATCATCTTTTAAGGTGCATTATCCTGTCAATGACCTCGGACACGATCGTTGGCATCGCGCAGTGTCAGTCGGTTTCGCCCCCACTTCTCCCGTGCTGGTAGCAGGGGATAGCACGGGAAGGGTTGAAGTCATGCGGCTGCACAATTGCGAAGTGGGCGTGTCGATGGTTTACCAAGGTTCAGTTTTGTTCTCTATTAGGTTCCTCAGATGAGCGATGCTGAACAGCAGGAAAAGCTGGTACGTTGTGTTGTGAATCAACAGTAGCATGCCGCCATGTCAGTGTAACATGATGACCTTGGTATTGAGTTGTCGAGTATATTGATACGTTTATACTTGAACTGTTAATTTCTCTATCAAAGCAGGGAGAGAACCTTCGGAAAGTCAATGCGCGCGCTGCTGATACGTGGCGGAATCGTATGATGATAATTCAATGTGAAACCTTTGGTGCGCGAGGGTTAAATGTACAATATTCGAATACTCGATGAAATGTTCCTTTCTCATGGATCGTGCCATGTTTGATACCGCATTTCCTGCGAAGTTGAGAGAAATTTGCAGAGCCCACATGTTCGTCAAGTCGGCGATAACATTTTCCTGTACCGTGGTCACTACGGTAACACAAGTATAGGGCAGTGCAACGACCACTCGAGGAAAGCTCGAATATGAGAAGACATGTTCAAAGTAGCATACTAGTAGAACATTCTTCGAGTATCCGGCAAGATCGATCGCCTGAACAACAAAGTGTTAGTGGAAGATGATGATGTGTCATAGGATTTACTCGATTCTAACACGGAGGCCGTTGATGAAGTGCTTCCGTTGTGATAGGATACGCTCGGCTGTAGTGGAGTCCCCAAAGCTGCAGTCGGCCACCGAATAGCTATGGCCCTCATCATCTATCTAATGAGAGAAAATGGAACTGCGTGTTGATACAAGCAGGATTCATACGATAATCTCGTTCTGTGAATTAAGTTCCCGAACTTCCCCGAATTTGCATAGATACCTGCGGAGATCGCAGGTTCGAATCCCGGCAGGAGCATTTACGACTTACATCAGAATAGGCCCCGGCTTCAAAGCGTCAGGCGGCCCCACAATACGGATTGACTGTGGAGCTGGAATGCGTCTGTAGCGAGCAATGAATTACTCCTCTGTTCCCTATGGACGACCCACCCCTTGGGTCTAGCTGGAGTCATTGGAGCGCCGTTGTTGCCCGGATAGGACTGCTTCGAGGGAGTAGAGTCCAGCACTTCTGGCATAATCGGTGGGAAGGTCTGTCGACGCTGGTCTGGACCAAATATCAGAGGCCTACAATGAAGTTAATGACAAGCAGAATTGCATCGCGTATAGTGAAAGCCGGTCATAGGCTTTTGAAAGCATCTTTCAAAATCTGTCCCGACCAGTAGGAGCTATCCTTGTCCATAACAGTCGAGGAATTCTTATAATGGCGGACGTTCTCGGTGAAGCCTTGTAGAACTGCCCATTGGCAGTCTACTCGCTTTCGACCGGCCCCTCGCAGTTCCAAGCCCGTGAAGACTGAGGAAGGAATATTCACAGCAGGTGCATGGCGAAGCATGAATTGGTACTTTCCTCGAAGTCTTTGGCCATCATGGATTCCTGCAAGTTGACGAAACAATATCCCAGATTTCGTCGGGTACCAGAGTCCATCGGAGCATAGAAAAAGTTCACTCGAATTCCTAAAGTGGATTCTGGAATATTCAGATGAGCTCAATTGATGTACTTTTTCCTCGTTGCTTGCATATTTTGAGGATGAGGTCGACCAGGCCTTCTTGGTTGAGATCGTTAGGCACATTCCTCATCAGTAACGTAGTCCCTGGCATTAGCCACACCAGATCGGCTAACCAAATCAACCACGCTGAATGGCCTACGTTTTTCATTAGGATTGAATGCCATCTTAGCCGATGGCAAGCGTGCTGACTGCCTCGAACCAGGGGTTGCCGGTCCGCCACGATGGTTCTTCCTCCCACTGCCTCCTCCCCATCCTCCCTGGTCCCTGAGCCCGCCATAACAGTTCGACAAGATGGCCGGAGACCCACCAGCTACGACCAGTATGATCCCCCTGAACTGATGCTCGGGATGTAGCAGAGGTGTTACTCTGACTGCCTTGCTTGGGCGTCCATGTCAAATTACTGTAGCGACTCGGAGTCTGCGATGAACCGCTCAGTGAGGAAAAATCAGAATGAGCGAGCCGGGCACCTCAGTTGTGGTAGCAGAGGGCGTTGGTGGATCGATCGACATCGGGGACACGCCCGTCTCAGTTTGGGACGCATCAATGACCGCCTGGGATGCGCTCACTGCCAGCATGTCTGTCCCTACAGCCATAATGATGATGGCCAACAACAGTGGGGGGTTGGGAAAATATGCACATGTTCAACTACATGTGTTGAAAATTACGAGGAGATTTTCATTCGAATATTGTTGGTTTCTGTACACTTCTACCCGAATCCGTGGACACTACTAAAATTAGTGAGGAAACTCCCAAGCTCCGTTGAGAAAAGCGAACATATATTCCAATACTGGCCAGCAGACTCACTGATCTTGGACATTTGCCTTGCGTAGTATCCCAGGACATCGTGAAGACCAAAGTCGACGTTGTCCATGTTAGCCGCCTGAACAGAGGAATGATCTTCCCCTCAAGTGAGTGGGGGATACCTTATCCTCGTCGAACTCAGGAGGGGTAATTACCCCTTCCCTGGGCATCACCCCAGGTAGCAACAAGGGCCGGGCAGGGCCACTCTGCTGTGACCTGTTACTAGCGTCTTGTGAGGGAGGAGTACGGCTAGCAGGACTAGCCGAAACCCCTCCATTGGGTGGGTTGATGATGACCAAGGACTTGTTGGAGTAACGAGGCAGCCTCTGTGATAGACCATAAGGTGCTACTGTACTACTATAGGGACCACCAGGAGGCCGCCTATGTGAGGGAGTCTTATTGTACATTGGGTAGATGACCTCAACTAAAAGTGTGACGATTGACTTTCGATCGTGATGATAGAATCGTCCTCGACAGGACACAAACCTCGACTACATTAACAGCACAATATTCTATGGATGAGAAACCAGGGAGTATGTACAGTTCAATACGTTGATTCAATGAAGTTACTCTTGGTGTTCTCTCATGTGGTGTAGCTCTCGACGGCGACCTGTGGCCTGGCCCACGACCTTCATAACCTTCCGCACTACACTTAGGATGAATACTGCGCCTGAAAAGCAATAGTTATAATAGAATAGGAGAGTTGAGACCTGCCTGCAACTTGATAGAGCACGCCGGTGAACCAGGCGTCATCAGAAGGGCACAAAGCAAGCGCAACCTAAAAAATGCCCTCGTTGGGAATCGAACCCGGGACCTCGAGGTTTACATCGGGTAGGAGTGCGGCAATCGTAGGGTTGGAGCAGACTCCTCTATGGTATATATAGACCAGTGCAAGCAAGACCATCATAATGGTCGGCATTGCCTCGGCCAAAGTCGAGGGAGTGAGGGAGGACAGCAGACCAGTGGACGCTTGGGTGTGACGGAAAATAATAATCCTAAAAGCGAAAACCATGAGCATACTACTCAAAGGTAACTCTACTAACCATACAAGAAGTTCACATACGAATGCGGGTAGAACCGCGCACGAACCAATTACAATTTTGCGAAATTTTTCCAGAATTTTCATATTGTCACCAACATATGAGCTGATGCCTTAGAGTAGTGGATGTGAAACCTAGACCATATAAGAAGTACTTGGTCTTGCCAACTTGGAGTGTAAGGCTAGCATCAACCCCCTTATCCGCCGTACGCAGCATAAGCTCACCATCGCTAGTCAGCACGTGCCAGCATGGACCTAGAATGCACTTCAGGCCAACAACAGGAGTGCTTTCCTCACCGAAACGGGCACCAAGGTGCTGGCGTATCGTTATCGCTAGGTCCTGCTTGTCACTAGGCCAGAGCTCATCTGACTGAGCTAACTTGGTGACCTCCTCGATGACGACCGCGGTGTCGGGAATATAGGTCGGATCGTCGACCTGGGAGGGTGGTCATGATTTCGAGCCGTGTTGGAAATGGCGTGGTACGACCTTGGGTTGCTGCAAGATCTTCACCTTTCTATTTGAGTCACCACCCTTCACTTCAGCGACTATGCCCTCCTCGGCCTCGATCTGTTTGCTGGCTTGCAGACGGACAACCTGTAAAATCCAATACGTACCACTCTTCTGACAAATCCCACTTCACGGTCGAGTATCTCGAACGCTGGACTCCGCCAGCATACAACTAGCAGCTGTGATGCATCCTTGGTATTGCTCCGGAGGACGATAGCCGACTCCTTCTTACGGGACTTGAGGGCGTAGCCGGCCTGAGATTGTTAATTACTACTACTGATGAAGATGGAGTTATCAGGTTTAAACCGTGCGAAATATTATACGTTAGAAATGGACGCAGGGAGAGGGAAATTAGCGAAGTAATCTTGCAGCGCCTGGGCTCCCGACTCGATTTTTGGAGAAGTAATAGACAGATCAGGTAGAAGCTATAACGATTCTGGCGAACGACTTTCAAAGCGAGAATCAGTCTTGAGCTATGTAGAGCTACGCACACCATGCATGGTTATAGGAATTCATGAACTACCGTCTATGAACAAAACGCATATACATCCCGCCAACAAAACCACTCAGTAAAATTTGACTTTCTTATGCAGAGAGGACCGCTGCTGTGCCGAAGTCGTTCATGAAAAAATAATTTCAGGAGCAGTTTGAGAATCGGTGGCATACAGTTCCAGTTTCCAGAATAGTGACGACTACTTTAAAGGGAGGTTATTACCTTAAACCCGACGCAAACATTCCAGTCCTCCCCAAATCGCCGGTCCAATATCTGCTTCATAGCCCCGGTAAACTCCTCGGAGGCCTTCGAGAACTGCTTACTCCGATCGGCCAGGGTTTGGGCGTAGACGATGTCCGCTGCGGAACGCACGAATTCAGTCTTCTCTCGAGAGCCCAAATCGCTGACACGCACGCGGAAGAATTCTGGTGTCTTATCGGTCATTCAGAGTAAATAGGGTGAACTGGAGAACTCACCCAGTTTGTAGTTCGGTCGCTCCCAAGCGAGTTTGAGCGCGACGATTAAAGATGAGTCAAAACCTCTACTATTTGGACGTTTTCACACGTGTAACATCGTTTTGTTATCATCAATTCCAACCATTTCCAACCCTTGTCAATGACCGGTTGCCATAACCCTCTATGGCAATCTATTAGAGGTAGCTAAAAGCGGGAATGCACAGCCCATCGCCAACCAGCAACGATAGTACACCTTCAAATAACGGTGAACCAGCCTCCGGTAGCCTAGCCCCGCTCGAACAACCAAAATTCCATTACCACCAGTGTCGTTAGTTAAAGCGGCTCTCATCGTATTTTGCTGTGATAACTGTCGTATCTGCATAGGAAGAGTAAGCTGAAATTGGTGGGCATGCGAGAGAGTTGGCAGACTTGGTCCATCCGTAAAAATACTATTACTATTCACGCCTTACCGGAACCGTCAGGATATCATCTATAAGGGCCAGATGTTGAGCAGGTGAGGAAGGAGGTATCTTCTAACACCCCACCCATCGGAGCTCTTCTCAATTGCAGGCTAGCTCTTCTCGGCTCGGTGAGTGAGCTCTTGGGAATGGTCCAGGAGGGGGGGGTATCGACACTGAAATTAGCTCATGGTATTGACGGAGATTCGTAGCAGTTCGTCCTGGCTCATTACATCGACGACGAAGCGGGCAAGTATTTGGTCTCTCAAGAGTAAGAAGGCTGCCGTCCCTTCCATGCCCAGCGGGTCGGCACAGCAGTGGTTGGTTGCATTGGTGTCGCTTGGATATCACTTTGATTTGCCATGGAGGCCCTACTACGTCTACTCAGCTGTCGAACACTGTTACCTTCAGGATGCTTCAGACAAGGAAGGTTGTTCCTTATTTGGACAGCTACACTATGTTTCAGTTGGACTTGTACAGATCTTCACCTGAAGAACTCCGCGACTGTCGAGGGCAAGTGGGATGCCGGAGTGGGCATACTCCCCAAGGATACCGATCTAAGGAGTATTACACTCATGCTGAGGTCTTGGGACGGAACCGTCCTGCTACCAACGATTGTGTGCCTGATGTTAATGCGATTATTTCTCTCCAACATATGTCGCGATTCTGTGTTCGTTAATTTGTAAGTAATCGAAAGAATGCCCAGCTGAGTTTTCGTATAGATAATGGAGACTCCTTCGGTAGATCACAGCCTGATAGTCAGGTGGGTACAACCTAACGAGAGCCATGACTCTTATCAAACTCTTAATAGAATCGCCGTCCCTGCCGTTGGCGCCGGATGGACTCTGCAGTGTAAAGTACCCGATACGAAAATGGCCGAGGTGTGGTATCATCAGCTCTGTGCGGCTAGGCGCTGTTGTTAGGTTTGTGACCTGATTACCGCAACTAGCAAGAAACTGCATGAGCAGTTAGAGGCCATCGGGAGCACCTTCGAGGACGAGACACTGACTGACCTGAAAGAGGACATTACTACTAAGACGGCTACGTGGAAGGGCGAACTTCACTCGACTAAGTGAGTCGCTTGCCAGCTCGGTTTGGCTATGATATTGACACTCATATCCTCATTAATGAAATCTGTCGAGCTATTATTATGCTAGGACGGCTACGACGACAACGAGTGTGGAAGACGCATCCACGGTGAAGGTCGAAAGTTACTCGGAGTCTGAACTCCCTGAGAATGCGGCACGCATGGTGGAGATGGCAATACAACAGGCTTCCACAGAGTTCAAGGTGGGATAGAATCGTTCGCTTGTTACCAGTGTTGTGTCCATTCAGTCGAAATACGGCCAGGCTGTCGCAAATCAGTCGAGGCAAATGTCAGAAGCCCAGAAGGAGCTGGAGCGATGCCAGCGTCGGTGCCGATTCCTGATGGCCAAGTTGAACATCCAACAAAGGTAAAGGACAAGTATGACCCTTGGTGTCTTGGAGGTCACCGCTCAGTGATGCCGAGATCGATGCCGCTATTGATAGTAGCTCCCATTGGACCCGTGCTAAGGTCGCCATCCTCATGCTACGGGACTCAGCCAAGTTGTGGACCCAGTTGCGTGGTACACCGAAGAAAATCCACGCGGAAACCCGCATACCTCGTGAAGTAGTCCTCGAACGGCTAATCGAAGGCACTTGCTTACCTCTTAGGACTTGCAAGGAGGTCTACTCAGTCGTAGAGGTGTCTTTGGTTATCTCAAGTTGACGAAAGGTGTCCAAGCTGGTAGAGATTTCTCTGGTGTCTTCAAGAACAGCGGCATGCGTCTTGAGCTGCCCCCTGGCAGTCCTCGGCCGCCTCCTGCGACTCCACCGCCGAAAGAGCCGCTACCAACCATCCCACTGTTGAAGATCTCAGGCGATCCCCCACAGAAACCTGAGCGCGAGAAGCGGGAAGCGAGCGAAGAACGAAATGACGAGGGTAAGGTGAGCGTAAGACGAAAGCACGCGAGTAAGGCGCACGAAGAAATGCTCACATTTGATTACGATAAAATCAGAGGCAATTTATCAACGGTTTACTACGACCAACCGAGCCTGTTGCAATTACTCCGAACTAGAAGCCCGCGTTTGAAAGAGCCAGCGAGAACACCTCGAGCAAAGCCGCTACTATCATCTGAGCCCCCTCGGTGGCAAACTTTGGAGCCGCCGCGGGGGTATCCAATGATTGGAAAAGAGACTACGGAGATCGATCTATCCTACCTAAGTCCACGGACAAAAGTGAAGGTTCCGCGACCAGAGACGACCGAGCAGAGCTTGCGAAAGCTGTTATCATCGCCGAGGGCGCGCTCCCGGGAGCCTGTGAAACCGGTGCAAACCATTTGGCCCTCAGCTGCTAGCATTCGTGGTGGCGGTTGGTCTCGGTGGAAAACCGTGACACCGCGCCCGACTAGGCCTAGACGCAGTGTGGTGGAAAACTGGGGTGCTCGGCCACATCTGTGGCCAAGGAACTCACCGGAATAAGGAAGGAAAGGGGGAAAGAAAGGAAAGAAAGAAAAAAGGAAAAAAGAAAGGAAAAAAGAAAAGGAAAAAGGAAGAGGAAAAAGGAAGAGGAAAAAAGGAAGAGGAAGAAAGGAAGAGGGACGGAAAGGAAAGGAAAGGAAAGAAGGAATAGGAGAAGACAGGGAAAAGGAAGAGAGAAAACAGTAGAAAGAGAAGTCCGAAAACAGGAAGAAAGGAGATGGAAGCAAGTGAAAGACTCATTACAAAGGAAAGAGAACTTTTTTCAAGGAAGGCTCCGCGCTTGTGCCGCACGTAATGTGGCACAATTTGCGCGGCGCATAATCAGCATGCGCTTCCGAAGCTCAGCTTCGAACCCTCAGTTCTCACTCCAAAGGGAGCGAATCTCAAATGGTTTCATCCGAGATGAACCCTGGTCATCGGAGGCAGACGGAAAACCGGGCTGAAGTTTGGCCGCTTTCGCATGATATGGTGAAACTCCTGGTTGTGCAGGCGTGCCAACTTTTCTACAACGCATGCGTGCAGTGCTCCTCCTGCAACTTGAAGTTGCGTGCGAATGGGTCACAGAATGCGATTGAGTTGCAGCGATTCGCAGTCAATAACAGAGCCATCACCGTCCTCTCTCCTTAGTTGTGTAATCCTAGTAGTCCGCTAGAGTTATGTCCACCGCTCCATCTAAGGAGATACTCCAATGCTATTATTGTGATTATAAGGCTAGGAAGGATAACTTCCGCCTGTATGATCACTTCAATAAGCATCACCCAGGAATGCCCGAGAGATACAAGGCTGAAAAAGGACAGCGCGCCTTAACGGATATGTTTCCTAAGAAACGTACCTTCAGTGAAAGGGAAGGGCAGGAAGGAAGTAATAGAGCGTTTGCAATAATGCGGCGCGATGCTTCTTAAATACAAGAGGGTATCCTCCAGTTCATAGTGTAAGCGTTACATTTCAGATGTCCATGGCGGGTCACGTGGGTCCCGTGAGCCTGAGGAGCAGCCTCAAGTTGAAATTCCTCCGCCCGAAGCTTCGACTCTCTATCAAGTTGCCAGACCGACTCCTATGCCAGTTCCCAGGCCAACTGTACCGCCAAAAGCCCCTCCAGCGCCAGAAGCTCCGAATCGTCCTCAAGCGCAGCTTCCTATCACCGCCTACAACACTGCAGGGTTGGCAAGCTTCATGGTCTCTCAATCGGAGAAGTTAGATCTGCTCACGGCTAAGGTGGCTGAGCTTCTCTCTAGAGATTCCACTCACCAGCGCGAGATAGATTTTCGTAGACGCATAGGCGGTATTGGCCCCTTCAAATTAGACGAAGGTAGCTTGCGTGTCCGCTGCACTATCTGCGACATGCATAAATGGTCAATACCGCGCAATGAGAGACCCGCCAACTTCGACCGTATCGGTGTATTCTATCTGGGTGATGAGCTCCCGCCTCCAGAACGGCAGAGAGATATAGTAACTTCACTGAAGAGGCATCTCGAGATCAGCACCCATACAAGATCAGTCAGTATCGGTGAGTCTGGTGTTGCTACGACTAGAAGGAGCGAAGCTTTAGCCGTCGCTCGTACAGCATACTTTGCTGTATGCGAAGGTCATAGTTATCGCTCGTTCGAAAGGTTGTTGGCTTTACAGGCTGAAAACGGAGTGGGCTTTGGTGATAAGAATCATTCGCGTACTCATTTCTTACCGGCTTTCATCAAAGCCATGGTAATGGAAATTAAAGCGAGAATGATTTCGGTGTTTATGGATGAACAGGCCTGCTTTGGTATGCGTAGCAGCCCTATAGCAGCAAGCTGCGACAAGGTTACAGTGCAGCGTCGGACTCTACAAGCTACTTGTGCTATGGTTCTAGTTCGAGGCCGTGTCGTCGCGTATTTATTATCAGCACCAGTTGCGGCTGATAAGACCGGCGATGGACTTACTGAGCTCCTTTTGACTACGCTCTTAGAGTTCGGCTTCGATGAGGAGCTTTTGCGAAATAACCTAGTAGCGCTGGCTACAGACGGCGAATACCATGGTCTCCGCGTGGGTGGTCGCTTGAGTAATGCACTGGGGTGCGAAGACGAGCAGCTCTATCATTCATGGTGTATCGCTCATCGCATCGAACTGGCTGTCAACGATAGCCACAAAGATGCGACGGATCTCAGAAGTGTACTCCATCCGGCTATGCCATCGAGGCATGGATACGCTTACGAGGATCTGCGAGATGAAGCTGCTCGGCTGGGTGTCAAGTTTGCTGCTCCTTTGGCGTTCTCGGCCACACGATGGGCATCCAGCGAAGCGAGGGTATATCACAACTTTGCCCAGAATTTTAGGGCCATTTTGAGCCTTGGAGCATATCCACAAGTTTCAAAACTCGACTGGCTCTTCAAATTTGCCGTCTGTTACGATGTCATGAACGCTGTTACCGCCGTGTCCTGCACCGCCCAGACTGTGAACAGACGTCCGTGGCAAGTAATCGCTGCTGTGCACGGGCTCAGAGATACTCTGATTGTTGCGACCGCTGAGTTGGAAGCTCTTCGTGACGCTGTGAAGCAACTTCCAGATGCTCGGGCAAGCCACATTGGAGCCCTAAATTCACGGCATTTCGACATTGACGCATTGCCTACTCTTAGTAGCATCAACTTTGTTCAGCGTAGTTGGCAAGGTGTGGAGCTACAACCGGTGTCTCCTTGGTTTTTCGAACTTGCTGTTCAGTTCTGTATTGACTGGATGAAGCAACTGACGTCGGCTCTCACGAGACGCATACTACGAGAAGTACCGGTCTGGTTAGAGGCGTGCTGCCAATGTCTCAGTGGTGAAGCGCTCTTAGGATCGCAAGATGAAGGATGTCTACGGCAGGACGACCGCAACCTCGACCAGTTCGGTCTCAGAGGCGAATTGAGCAAACTACGCTCTGCTGAGGACTATTTTGGTGTAGTTGCTGAATTCGTTATGAGCTTCAAAACACAGCTCGCCGAGGCTCCGGGCATCGATGGACTGAAGGAGCAGTATGTTGAACTCCGTGATCGCATTCGCGCAAATTTCTTACCCATCACAGCCGGGGAGAAAGTTGACATGGATGCTATCTGGAGCGAGGTTCATACACAGGTTCGTTTGTACCGTGGCTGTGAGGATTGCTTGTATGCTATAGCTTGCGTAGCATTGAAGACTCATTGTGAGAGTGTTGTTGAGGCTCAATGCTCAACACTCAACGGGTCTGATCCTCGCAGACATCTTGGTCATATGGGTCTAGCCGAGGAGGCGCTATTGGTCTGGAGTAGTATGGGTATTGCAGCCACGAACGTGGATAACTTTCTTGCTGCATCCTTGGAAAGGATGCCTGAATCTTTCAGCGGATTCAGGCGCCAACGGACTTCTAAGTTCTCGCAGAAGAAAGTGGTTCACTCGACGGTGATCGATAGAGTCCTAAAGACCTGTCCACACCCTGAGCTCTCCGGGCCACGCGATTTTCATCGCCCTCGGCTCGCGGGCTTCCGCACTGGTGCTGCAAATGTTAGAGCTGCTCCTGCTGATAATGCTATTGAGGAGGAGAAGCTTCCGGATTCTGAAGGTTCATCGTCTGAGTCTTCATCCCTTTGATTTTTCATAATATTGAAGTTAGATTTTATCTTCGAAAGTGTTGACGCGTTGAAGTCGTTGTCAAATAGAAACTGTACCGTCGAATGTTATGACGCCGTCATAATGACGGAAACGTAAACGAAAAGTTTCTACTGAAAACAAAGGAAAACTAATGGAATACTAACGAAATCAAAAACTTAGTGTCGCGAATCGCGAGCTGCGACTAGCAACAGCTAAGCATTGTAACAATTTCAGGGAGTACTTTTCAATTAGACAATGCTTGATTCGCCAGTACAATTCGTGCAGTGCACGCCGTACATACGATATGAATCGTGTGTAACGGAACGACAGCAATAAGTAAAGAATTTTTGTAAAGGGCCATTGATATACAAGGAAGGAAGCCGAGCACAGTCCAGGAAGGACATACATTTCCACCACACTGCCTAGACGCGTTCGTTCGAGCTCATCAGATCGACAGATGCCGAGCCGAAGTTCAATGCTGAAACCGACGGAATGCAGCAAAAGTCGTTCGTCAGCAACGCGCAACCAACCACTCGAACGCTTCAAATCCGACCCGTTCGACTGGAGCAAACGCAGCATGTTCGCGGCGACTCTCGGCCCGGCACCAGGACCTGTAGTTAGTCTTGAGATACCCGAGTGAACACGCGGAGGTTGGCCTTCCCTGATGTACTTAGTTGTCAGCCTCATCTTTACATGTGATACAGCACGGTAGATTTACCAAATACCGCGACAGTTGCCGAGTTTCCAATCTCTACGGCCAGGGAGTGTTATCAGTTGCAGTGGCCCCGGCTATATTTCCGAACATCGCCACATGTCTGCCGCTGAGGTCCTCGAGTCCACATCGGAGAGTGCCGAGGCCGGCAACATCAGTGTCGTGGTACGTATCCGGTCATGGCCAGGGAACCAACCGGGCGACCCTTGCATCGGGCGAGAGGGAGATAATACTATAGTTATTGCAGTAGGCGGCGGATCATGGTTGTCGCTTGGAAACGCATTGGGGGGACTCTGTTCAGGCTAAGGCTGGCAGACACAGTAGCGTCAAAAGCTTTACCGTGCACCAGGTCTTTGACAGCAGTGATCTGTCTAATGCCACTTTGGCGAGTCAGGAGGCCATCTTCTCAAAGGTTGGCACTAGGATTCTCCAAAACAGTAGGAGTTGACCACGGATCAGCACGATGACGATCGCTTATAGGTCTACGAGGCTTCAATGGCTGCCTGTTCGCATATGGCCAGACGGGCTCCGGCAAGTCGTATACCATGCATGGTGATCCTGTTAAGTACTCGAGAGAGTATCGTGGTATTATACCTAGGCTCAGTGAGAGCCTATTCACTGCTGGGCAAAGCTCAGTCAAAGACGTAGGTGGGAGTGATGTAATTGCTTCGTCCGAGAATCCTGTTCCGTGTCCATGCAAGACTTGTGTCGACAGCTCGCCAGCCCTAAACGTCATCGTTGTATAAAAACCAACTGATGTGTTACATAATGCTGAGTGAACGTTGAGGGTGCCCTGCCTGGGTGACATGCTCTTGAGTATTTGTTCCGGAGCATAGTTCGAATCTTTGGTCCTGGGCATGTTTTGAATCTTTGGTCCTGGGCATGTTTTGAATCTTTGGTCCTGGGCATGTTTTGAATCTTTCCTTCTCTCAGCTGAGGGTGTGGATGTCATATCTCGAGATCTACAACGAGCACCTCAGAGATCTTCTAGCTGTGGAAGACGAGTAGCCTCTTTCTGCAATTGCCTCGAAAATGTCCTTCTTGTCTCTTCCAGTAATCGAGACCTCACCGTTATGGAGCATCCAGGCTTGGGGGTCTACGTCAGAGATCTCACAGAGATTCTGCTGCAGACTCCGGTGGAACTCGAGAAGCTTCTTCAGCGTACGTTCACGAGAAGAGCAGATTGAGGCGATTCAGTGCTTGGTCAGTTGGTAGCAGACGCCGGGCGGAGTCGGTCACTTGCATGAACCCGCACTCGAGTCGTAGCCACGCAGTATGCAGGATTCGTTTGGAGGTGGCTTCTACACCAGAGCTTACAGAGAACTAAAGTCGTTCATCTCAGTGTCGTCCGTCAGAGGACGGGCCTAAGCTCCGCTCGTGCATTAATTTAATCGATCTAGCAGGCAGTGAAAGACAACAGAAAACCAACAGTACGGGCTCTGTACTGAGGTAAGATTCCTCGGGAGTCCACAGCAATTGAGGTTGATATTCAGAGAGGCCAACTCGATTAACCAGAGCTTGAGCACACTGGGTATGGTCATAAAGCATTTGACGGAGCGCGGCCTTGGTGCCTCCAGCAAAGGTGAGAAATCTCGTCATCCGGTCTCTAGGGAGAAAACATTTTTCAATTAGGTTCGCATAATGCTGCTGCATCGTCGTGGATTCCATTTCGCTCCTCTAAGCTGACCTTCCTCCTCAAGGATTCTCTCGCGGGCAACTCCAAGACCTTTATGATAGCCTGCATAAGCCCATCACGGTAAAGAGCTCACCTGCCTGGGTCAGTAGTGGTTCCGATAGAACTGAGCTCGACGAGAGCGTTTCCACTCTGCGCTTCGCTGCTGCCGTACAGGAGGTACGGGTACCCGCCAAGGTCAACATCGACAGGAATGAACAGCTGCTCAAGGATTTGCAGCAAGAGGTGACAATTGCGTAGCGCGTGACGAAGTACCATTTGCCTCGACAGATCGGTAGCCTACGTCGCCAGTTGCAGTCACAGGAGTCTAAGAGCTTGTCATCCGAGGTGGCGATGTTGAATGAAGAGTTACAGGAGAGAGAGCGGCTCGTGGGTGACCTCAGGAGGAGTCACGAGAGCCAAGTGAGTTGAACACTTCCTGCCCACTATAACCAAATACCAGTTTCCTCTCAGCTGGCAGCGTCAAAGGAAATGTTGCGACTGCGTGAGTCGGCCCTAGCTGACAGAGGCCTCTCCTCATCTGAGATCAATGCGGTCTTCGGTGTTGGCGATGACACACCGTACATGCTCAATGTGTCACAGGACCCGATGCTATCGGCCTCTCTCATCTACTACTTCCAGCCCGACACTGTAAGACCCCCTGCGGTGAATTGTCCATAGGCCGACTCTCTTGGTCAGGTTACTGTTATAGGAAGCTCTTCTGCTGAGTGTCAAATGGTCCTCAAGGGTATCGGCATGCCCTCTTCACTTTGCCAAGTGGTCAACCATGCCAATCAGAGGCTCACCATAGCACTAACGGCCAGCGGGGTCGAGGCGGGAGGCCGAGTCCTCGTCAACGGCAAAGTGGACCTCCTACTGTAGAGATCCTCAAATGGGGCTGGAGTCAGGTCCTTCGTCCTGAGGATCCACCACGACGTTTACGCCACCTTGACAGGGTCATATTCGGCCGCGCCCACTGCATGAATTTCATACTCCCGAACTCACCAGAAGCGAATAAGGTCAGCCGGGCCGTGGCGGACCGAGCGAACATACTGAGTTCTTCCAGGCTGAGAATGCTGATGCCCAAGGTGCTCGATTCGATGATTTCGTCAGGGAGTTGATCCATGATGACTCCAGTGAGGCCTTCCAGGTGAGTTTCAGTACGACAAGCCGCAGTACTGCATACTGTAGGAGCTCCGTTACTATATTGAGGAGGTCAGGAACAAGCTGGATGAGGAGCGGATGGAAGAGTTTCTCGAGGTGTGGTATCGCTTGTGACCGATCTCGCTGGGAGCACCTGAGCGATCAGGTCCTTAGAAGCATCTGCCCTCTGGTGGATGAGGCCAACGATATGACAAGCGAATTGCGGCCAGATGCGAACTTGAGGTCAATTGCATATGTCGTGACCAGGGGGAACCTTGTGCGACTAGGTTCGAAGTGGAACTCATCTGGGACGTGTACAACTCACCAGCACGGGACTTGGTCGTCATTCGATTACTCCAGTTTCACGACTCTGAGGAAGAGGACAACGGCATCCACGCTACGGTGGGGCGGTGGAAGGGGCGGCGGTCTGCTTCTACTGAGAGTCCCACAGGTCCTGTGTTATTGGAGTGCCCAGAGGTTCCGTCATCAACTCGACGTGATGCGAGATCTCTATCACCGTGTACAGATGGATACCGTGGAACGTCATGGTGAGAATCATTGCCTCATCGCCTTGCCGTGCAGCGCGGGTTTACACCGTCAGACGTCCGAACTGGTAGCTTCTTCAACACTATGGAGGGTCGCTTATTGGATGCGTGGAGTGACGAGCCGGCTGATGTGAAGTGAGAAATTTGGTGGTAGAGCTTCGTCAAGTCTATATCAGAACATTAACGGAGTTCTCCACCAGAGCCTCATTAAACAAGGAGATCGAACAACTGAAGGGTTCAATCGACAACACGCCTGCTACCAACAATACTCGTCGCAGAAGATCAACGGTGAGATCCTCAAACGTCTAAAGAGGGACTTGTGTATTCCTATGCAGCTCCTACACAGTGTCACAGGGACGACGCAAGCCATAGTGCTTTCGTCGCCTGAGAGAGGGAAGGAACCTCCCGCTGCGGTCTGTTCCCCCGGTCATTTAGGAGTCGCCGATTCTCTGTGGTTCAGGCTGTTAGCGCACCAACGCCCAGAAGAGCGTCTCAACAGTCGCCAGAGTATAAGAATCTTATGAGGAAAAATGAGGAGTTGAAGGCATTGAAGGCGTCGTTGGAGGAAGAGAACAGGCACTTGCGAGAGGTATCTCTACTGTGGCTGTAAGCTGTGGTCCATCTCGACATTGGCTTAGTTACTATCACTGAAAACCACGTCGTCACAGTCTCCACATGAGCAGCCCCTCGCAGGACCCGAAGCGTTGCCACGCTCGAACAGTTGGACCGACATGGCAGTCTCTCCTGAGAGGACGAGCTCACACACAGTCTTGGCAGACGTGGCAATCTCAAGGCTGTTGCCGACCTTATTCGATGGAGTACCTCAGTCTGTACATCCTCCAGTAGAGGAGCATCCGAAGACTACAAGTGGCGAACTATTGGTACCACCATCAGCGTCGAACGCCGGGCCGCCCTCGCGATACAGTAAGTCATAGCTTGCTGAGTGAGAGCGCGATCATCATGCTCAGGAACCAAGCTTAATAGCAGATCTCTCGAGTTACCAACAAAGGATGTCCAAAGTCAAGGACCTCCCCCTGGCCTTCCGCCTCTAACGCAAATGACGAGGCTTTCGTCTCAAACGCTATTCTCGTCGAGCTCCTCGCCGAATTTGTTCGGAAGTAAAACCGTTAGAAGTGGCGTGCCACAGCCGGCGGTGGAAAGCCGTCCTCCAACTGCTGAGGGAAAAAGCACGAGCCCCGCTTAGTGTCAGTACAGTGCATCCCGTGGGCTGGTCCCTCGGGGTATAAGGTCTCAGAGAGAGGTATTGGCAGTTGACTGGAGGTCCCGCGGGCTGAGGTCACTTTAGGTATCATTGGCTTCTTCGGGGCAATTGGTGAACTCCCTCTTCGGTGGTCCAGCACAAGCCATGGCTATTTCGATCCTCGCAGACGAGGATATGTAGGGCATTCAGTTTTTTCTCCGAAGAATGATCGCCGTGTACTTGTATAGGTAAAGTATTCTGATTTCGCACGCCTGTTGGCGGCTGCGACGAAGCGAGACTGGATAATGACTCCCAGGGGTGAGTTGTATTGCATCGATAAAGCGTTCAGTCGAAACCTCCTACAGGACGAGGGCATGCCGCCCTTGATACTCTATTTGGCTGTGATGACGAGGCGCTTTTCGCCAATCTTGACCAAGGGGACAAGGGCCTCCTGATAGTGCAGGTAAGTGAGGTTTTACATGTCTCTCTCTATGTTCATGCAGGACTTCGCCTACGCCATTACGTGTGCTCGTGCCTGGGCTTATGGTATGGCGATTCCTCCCGCGCCGGAGGTTCGGGCTGCTCAGTAGCTACGCTCTATCTAGTTATACTCATGTTCTCTGTTATGCTCGTTGTGCGGTTGTTGTTATAGACGCGGAAAGGATGTTGCGTTGAGTACCTTGATCGTAATCATAATACAGAGATACAGTATCATTCCTGCTTGGGATCGAGTGATTCCCGTGGCAGCCGGAATTATAAGGGTGAAGCTAGAAAGAAAACGAGTAAAAGACACAGTTCCACAAACACGTAGGGTGAACTCACAAATGATTCCTCTCAGTAGTTGTCAAGCGTGTGCACGTCATGGTTGGTAGATGTGACGTTTGTACAGCCCTATAAAAAAATCCTCATAACTAGATGAGGAATTCTCACATGAGGAGGGAACTCACAGGCTTCGACTCACAGGGAAAAATCGAGCCTCTTCTAGAAACTCCCCCCGATACGGAGATCATGGATGTCTCGCTGGCATACTGAGCACAACAGGCGATTGGCTTGGATACAAGGGCTGATTGAATGCGAGCTTTCAGAGACAAAGCGTGTAAAAGCTCGTGCGAATGGGAAAGGTAAATATTACGACTTCTCGAAAATTAATCGCGACACTCCACACAGGGAGGGGCGTGCCTCAACGTCTGCATGAATAGAGAGGATAAATGCCAAGGTCAAAGCCGCTCAGATTGACCCGTATGGCCCCGTCGAATGTCAAGTTGGTGAGTATCGGGGGGGCGAATGGCGCGGCAATGTTACTGGCCAGGGCTAGCAGCTTGGTGATGTCTGTGAGCTTGAATTCGCCGGTTGATGGAATGTACTCGTAAGGAACGCCGGTCTTACTCCCCCAAGCTCTAGGACCATGACGAGGACGATACGAAGCTCTGATGTCGAAGGTTCTCGAGCTTGTTATGGTGAGGTTGACCGAGCCATTGCCGAATTCGGTGTGAGGAGCCGCACAGTAGCTACCAGATGGCGCAGCACTCAGTAGAACGCTCGTTGCTAGGAGACCGGTAACGACAGAGATAATGGCCATTAAAAAGGATTTCATACCTGATGCGATAGGATCAGGAATAAGTTAGCCATCGTTACTGTCTGTAAATAGGCGAGGGGCAAAGTGAAGAGACGGTATTGCTATGCCTCCATAGATTCTGCGACGCATATACCGTTATAGGTTGTACTGCGCCACTTGTGCGCACGTGAATGATCTATTTACCACAGCTTTTCCTTATTGCCGTGTACGCAAGTACAATACTGCCTCTCGGCTCAACTGTGCTGTTGTGTTAAGCACAGTTTTACGGGCCTCTAGAACAACGGTAAAGAGGCGAAAGAACATGAGCTAGGTAGTCTATGCAGTTAACGTACATGTATTGTAGTAGAGCGTTTTTAATACCTATTAATGGCCCTGCTGAAGAGCGTGAGTGATAGGGGTGACATGTCACTAGCAGAGATAAACCGCTATCACAAGGTAAAGCTGCTATTCCAAACTTGAACGGGGAGCAGCTGGCGTCCTTCGCGTGGCAGTTGCTATGCAGTTCAACGCAACACTACTTGATTCCAAGTTTTTTCTTTTCAGGCTCCAAGGATTCCATTGTTTTCATGGACGAAGCGCAGGCTTACTTCCCACGTACTGCGCAGTGCATTGCGAACCACAAGCAGTGACTGAACGACAACAGCATAATGTTGTCAACATTACTAGAGGATCTTTGAGATCAAGTGTTCCACAGAACGTTGCGTTTCTTGTTGTCCTCCGAGTTTATAGTGCTCTGCCATGGCCTGCTACCTTTCTTCGTGTGTCTACGTTTACGTGCCAACCTACACGTGTCTCATCATCGCGATTCGCGATTGTCTGAGGTAGACATCCGAAGACAACAGTAGTGGAATGGAGTGCAGGGGGGAGGTTCTTTAATCGAGGCTCAAAGATCCTATATCAGAGAACGTTCACTCATGATGTTACCCAGAGGGATATTTCTGGGGTGCGATACAAATCGAGCGCCGAGTCTGCGCGTGAATGAGTGTTGCTGGACGCGGATTGGGTATGCTACATTAGCGGTGGCACGCAAGTACAATATAGACGGTGCATTAACATTCTGTTGACCCCTTTGTTATCTCCGCTACCATAAGCACAATTACTAAGTGTTGGGTCGACTATGAGGGCGATCAGTGGCAACATGAGGACAGCCCCTACAGTGAGCCCCCAAATGACGCCTTTTTGGATGATATCAGAGTGTAAAGAAAGCATCTATTTGAAGTATTGTAATCGGACTATTTTCCCTAAAGAGCAGGCACTTCAGTTCAACCTGAACTGAACTGCCTGCTTTTTGAAGTGCCTGAGCTGGTCGGGCAGCTTGTGAGGCTAAATATAACTTACCTGATCTGCGTCCCTGGGACAATTTCCACAACAAACGAATGCAGTCTCATTTTCTCCACCCTTTGAGAGTACAGACTACTCCGGTTCCAGAGGCAGTCGAGAGATTAAACATATGATTTCGACTGATTATGATATCGAATGCGACTGCTTCTCCATGATTTCGCAGTCTGTGAATTCTGAGAATCTATCGACCGTAGCTGGCCTTTATCTCCGTGAAGAGATAAAGGCAAGCTACGGTCGAT
>NW_003216064.1:14571-20696 GCF_000006405.1 Perkinsus marinus ATCC 50983 | reverse complement strand
CCGATGTCACCCCCGTGGCGACGTGAAATCATTTCTCATGCCTTGTAGAGACTTCTGTAGAGCTTGGGATACGTCCAGATCGGCTGTTGGGAGGATATGCGGCATGTACTCAACAACGGTGACTGAAAAAGCCAATTCAAAATGCGAGGTCCGATGGTGACACTGTACTTTAGTGCCCAATCGGGCCCATACTGAGCCCAGCTCGAGGCCGATCACTCCACCACCGATCACCGCCATTGACTCAGGTACCTGCGAGCATATGAAGGCCCTGGACTCCAACGATTATCAAGACGATACGGACCTCTGGGAACTCCAAGGCTTCAGTGCTTGTCACAATGACATCACCGTCAATCTTGAGGAAAGGTAGCGAGGAGGAGTCGGAACCTGTATGCACAGTGGTGGACCAATCCTGGTGCGAGATGGCTCACCCGTAGCTACCACGTAGTGCTTTGCCTCGATAGACGCGCTAGCTCCATCGGTAATGTCGACCTCCAAAGTGTTGGCATTCGTAAAGCGTCCGAGGCCGTGGAATTGTGTAACCTGAGCACGCACCGTCACGACTATTTTGCTCTAGATCCAGATGCATGTCCAGGGTGACTGGTGACACCAAGGGAGGGAGGGGGGATCGGACACTACCCCATTCTTGTCCATGAGACCCTTGACGCCTTTAGTGAGCATTTGGACTGTTCGGGTCCGATGTCGATGCATGGCAGTCAAGTCAGCAGCAGCCGATGACGAATCAATACTCACTCCAATTTTCTTCAAAGTACCGCCGCTCTAAGAGAAGCACCAAGGCTGATCACAGGGTGGACTAATAGCATCACTTTTAGAGCGGAGTATTCATGAGATGAATGGAGGAGACACTTCGAGGGAATACATCCTATGTTCAGGCAGGTACCCCCCAGCGCGGACCTCTTCTCGATGATAGCGGTCTTCAAACCTAGTTGGGCTGCCTGACACGTCGGAGGATGGTGAAGGGAAGGAGTTAGCGGTTACCTTGATGGCGCTGACATACCCACCGGGGCCCCCTCCTATGACGGCAACATCGAAAGCATGAGAGGCCGTAGAAAAGAGTCGAGCCCTGCTGAGGCCCCGCAGAGAGTTGAGCCCAAAGAAGGGCGAACCGACCATTAACGCAAATGGGAAAACTTCCTGACGACTAGTGAGGATTCCAACAATATGATACTACCGAACGGAAGGAAACACCGGGACTCCGTGGAAGGTGGAGGTCGCGATGGAAATTCTAACACTACACCATTTCCAGGTCGACTCGAATTTTTTACCGAAAAATTCAACTTTTTACCCTTTTGAATAACGTTATACCCCATCATATAATGCTTCACTATCTTGATTGATATTTTACCCGTAGCTTTAGTGGAATACCAAACTAATATCCTTACGACTCTATTTGAGAGTTTTCAATTTAACTCAACCAAAGACGCGCAGAACGATTTTTGCCCAAGTGCAGAACTAGCATTGTAGTATTGGAATTCCTAGCGTCCACATGAGGGAAAACTTCAATGTTGCATATTATTCTCAGCTCATCCACAGCAACGCTACTATACTTCAGCTGTGATAAAAGAGAGGAAAAACCTTGAGTGGACAGCCATGCATGGGCCTTCATAACTTATCCCATCACCCCTAGGTGAGGCCCTGCCCTTAACAAACACTACAGCGACCACAACGGCAGTATACGTTGACGTAATCGAGGAAGCAACAACGCTGGTAATGAGGAGGAGGAAGGGGGTTATGTATTGACGTTAAAACGGTAGCCGCATTTCTGGCACTCGTAGAACACCGTCTGGCCCTCATCGGCGCTCCTCAACTGCTGAGTCCAGAAGGCCATACGAGGATTCTTGCACTTCGGGCACTCCTCATCCACCTAAGAACGATACCGATGAGCAGCTGCCTTGAACCCTGGCACTTAAGAATCTTACTAAAGCCATCTTTTTATCGTCCTTTTTCTCCTTGCCCTCCTCCTCATCAATGATGTTCTTCATCCACACCTTCATCTCGCCATAGTCCAACACGGCATGGGACTCCATCAGCGGTCCAGTGGCGAATCCTGATGCGACTCATACCACTCCTTGACGAGATCCTAGAGCTTACGATCCCGCTTAGCTCCACACCTAGAGCAGACCGAGTACTGCCCCTTCTGTCTTTGGTCGTAGAAAGAACCACAGTCTGAGATTATTCATAATATCAACAACTCTCATACGACTACTATTGCCGTACATCCACAGAACATATTCTCGTATTTGAAGTACTCCTCCTTAGAAACCTTAGCCCACTCAGGCAACTCTGATTCGTCAGCGCACAGCTCCATCTGAACACCACGATTGATGACCCCTCGCGCTGAGAGCCGAAGGGAGCAGTAATGAGAAACATGATCGCTTTGCTCAACTGAGCTCAGAAATTTCCTCATTTACAAATTTATGTGTGAATTCGAGTAGAAGTATACAATAACCAACGAGAAGATTTCCCAAAATTTCCTCAAACACATGTGGTCGACCATGTACATATTTCCCAACACTGAAAGGGAGAGACCTTGCTATTACATCTTTCTCAGAGGAGTCCTTTTCAGCGGGGTCTTTATACCCCAGAGGCTTCCTCTTCAGCCACTCACTAGATGTGACCGCAGGGACGAGGGGACCGAAGGGCCCATGAGGACGGAATGAGGACATCCCAACAAGAACAACAACAAGCCTAAACAACAGCAACAACTCCCTAATTCCGTAACAGGCAAACGCAAAGTTATCAAGGAAGAAACCAAGGCACTGAGGAGTCGTCAATCGGCGCGGCTTTCCTCTGCAAAGAACTTCGCTGCCCCCATCGCCATCTTCAATGTCCGGTCCGACACGTCATGGTCTCCTTCCACACTGCAGCGAGAGGGCATATAAATACACCACCAAATGCCGAACTTACGTTCCCCATTTTCCTCTATTATCCAACTCCTCCAAAACCGAAGCCCTACATGCCTAGCACATGATCAGCATTCGCCTATTCTCATGCCACAGATGATGGTACCTCCTCTAGAGAGGTATTCCCGAGGTAGTAGTTAAGGGCGATCACAACAGACTTCGCCGTCCTGCTCATCTCATCGAAGGCTGTGAGCTCCCACGGGGTAAGGGTACTCAAATACGCTCTCAGGGCCGCGTCCTATACAGCCGTCCGATAATCGAATAACGAAGCTCTTACTAGTACCGCTCCTTCTGAGTGTTTCGGCAGTGATATGCCCCTACATGAGGCTATTTTGCAGTTGAATTCCTTGGACACGAAACTGAGCCCACGGTGACTGATAACGTCAGGAAAGGTGTCACCTCCTATATTCGCCCCACTCAGGGTATTCCCCATAGCAAGTGAGGTCGGTGTTCAAGTAGTGGAGATTCCTCTCAACCACTGCGCTCATATCCTCCGCTGTCAAATCAATAGTTGTCGCTGCCAACGCCATCAACGGCATGAAGCTGCCAAGCCTCACTACAACCAACCGTACTGTCTTCACTTACTGTGGCCGTATGAACTTGTCCTGCTCGGCCCACTCCTCTGCTACTGCAAAGGCGAGCCCCTCCGAAGGGAGTGCCAGTCGGTGCTTAGCTGGAGTCGACAATCGTCTGAGGCCACACAGTCTTTCCAGTCTCCTCACTAGCCACCGTCCCACTTGCCGTCCAAAAGGACCGTCCATCCTCCTCCCTCGTCAATGCCATTCCGCGCTACCTTCACCACATCATAAAAACGCTTATGCGCCCTCGCAGTGTTGCTAGGCAGGGCAGCTAGAAGCCGATGACTCTGCCGAAGGGACATCAGAGGGACAGCAACTCACCCACAGAGGACAGCATAGCGATACTCTCAATAACGCAAGGGGAAGTCAATCACCACCAACGCCGTGACTCGGCTGACGTAAGGCAAACCACTGAGGCGACAGCTAAGGCGGTGAAAAAGATACCAGCTACCGCGTACTTAATACCTCCGTCCCACTTGACATTGCAGAAGGAGGCTTTGCTAATAGACTTTGAAAAACTACAAATCATACATGCGGTTCAGAATCGATGGACCGAGTCAGAGTAAAGGGCTGTCTACAGACCAAAGAAGGTAGCGATGCTCCTCCAAAGTCGTGAAGGAGGAGGCGGCGATCGGCAGGGACGGACAGCAAGGGCCTGGTGCCTAGCTTCAGCACAGCTGCGGACGATGGGCGGAGGGGAACGCCCACATACTGCCCTCTCCACTACATGAGAAACTGTAGGGACCACACTACTGGATGAGTACCAATTTAGTATCTGAAGACCACCGTAGAAACCTATCATTCTCATGCTTCGACAATACCGTTTAAAGCGGTGTGGGAATATTTGTTTGGTTTCCTAAATTGAGCTCCCATAAGTTTCCTCACTACATTTAGAAAATCCATACATGATTTCGGGTAAAAGTATACAGAAACCAACGACTATTTACTCGAGTTTTACCAACACATGTAGTAACTACATGTGTTGGTGAAAATATGGAAACTATGAAGAAACCTCGTAGTTGACCATGCGCATATATTCCGTGGTTAAAAGAGGTGAGCAAATGACCTCAACATGTGCTTACCTCTTCGCACTCCCGACACTCCAGTTTATCAACTCCAACTTCACAACAGGCTAGGCGTTCTGGTGTCCATCCACTACGGGACCAGAGGCAAGTAAGATAGCTCTCACGCAGCCTCTCTACTGGTGCTGACCCTAGACCCCTACATACACATATAGCAGAGGCTTCTTCGTTAGCGCAGAATATTGGGTAGCTCGGGAAACTGAAAAAGAACACAACAATACGCCCAAACCCATGCACTTCAACAAGCCGAAGAGTAACTTCCAACAGAGGAGTTGTATCCCCGCTTTATTGTCATTGACTGATTCGAAGAGGAGTGGTCCAGCAGTGTGGAGAAATATGCACATAGCCAACTACCTTGTGAAAGTCAGGTGAAAATTTTGCGAAATTCTTGGTAGCTTCTGAACATTTCTATTCTGATTTATATATAAACTCCTATAATTAGTGAGGAAACTCCTGAGCTCAGCTGAGGAAAGCGAACATATATTCCAGCACTGCTCTTCACTCGGGGTGGTAAAGGCATGCTCATGTAACGCACTATAAACTCTGAATACCATTCCCCCCACTACTTACAGTCTGCGGCGTAGCTGATATAAACGGTAGGGGTCCATGCCCCATCCGTGACTCGGGTTAAAGGAAACATCAAAAAGTTGTAGGTCGTCGAGGAATGATAGTACAAATAGAGCACAGATAAGGTCCTGAACAGGAGGGACGAATTGGAAAAGGAGTGGTATGGCAACCACGGTCACGTCCGAGCGCCATCACCTCATCATTGTCTGTAGTAGCTCCTGTCAAAGAACACCAACGCAGATTCGCTGCAGCCTCAAGAACGTTCCGTAGCGAGCGGGAAGGTACATGGCAAACGCCTAAGAAGCAGCCTCCAACACGCCACCCCTCCCCCCAGCCTACCCCTTCGGGCCGAATTGAGCTGTATCTCTCTCAGACAAGTCATCCCAGGCGGAAACTCCAGCTCGGAACAGCGGCATTCCCGTGCAGCAGACAGTCTTATCTCCTTTAAAGATGTCTTCAGCAATGGCTGCACCATCTCAAAATCGTCGATCTGATATTGGAGTTTCACAACCCGTTTTACGTGAAGTGGTGAAAAACCCGATATTCACACCATGCAGTGTTTTCCATATCCCGGGTGAAACTTCAATAACATCATTTATCGAGCAATAGCTACCACCCTGCTTACGTTCTCCATCTCCAGCTCCTCCAAGCAGCACTCTCTCAGCACAGGCAGTAATGGGTTAATATCAACATTCCCACAGTTCACTTCCAGCCGTCGTAACGACCTCGTGATTGGTGACCTCAACAGGGCGTGGCGCAGTGGCTGTTCTGGCTGAGCCTCTAGACGTAAACTCCATAGCATAGGACTTAAATAGCGTCCAGCACAGCAAAGACGACCACACGTAGCAGGGGTAGCTATCAGATGCATAGTCCAGAAGCACTGCTGATTACATCGTCCTGACAGAAACTGCATACAATTCTTCTTATGGGGATGATCCCTATCCGATCAAAAAAATGAACGGCCGAAAGTTATAAAA
>NW_003216064.1:0-14471 GCF_000006405.1 Perkinsus marinus ATCC 50983 | reverse complement strand
AACTCATCTGGGACGTATACAACTCACCAGCACGGGACTAGTCGTATCGCTACTCCAGTTTCACGACTCTGAGGAAGAGGACAACGGCATCCATGCTACGGTGGGGCGGTGGAAGGGGCGGCGGCTGCTGCCACTGAGAGTCCCACAGGTCCTGTGTTATTGGAGTGCCCAGAGGTTCCGTCACCAACTCGACGTGATGCGAGATCTCTATCACCGTGTACAGATGGATACCGTGGAACGTCATGGTGAGAATCATTGCCTCATCGCCTTGCCATGCAGCGCGGGTTCACACCGTCAGAGGTCCGAACTGGTAGCTTCTTCAACACTATGGAGGGTCGCTTATTGGATGCGTGGAGTGACGAGCCGGCTGATGTGAAGTGAGAAATCTGATGGTAGAGCAACCTCGTCAAGTCTTTATCAGAACATTAACGGAGTTCTCCACCAGAGCCTCATTAAACAAGGAGATCGAACAACTGAAGGGTTCAATCGACAACACGCCTGCTACCAACAATACTCGTCGCAGAAGATCAACGGTGAGATCCTCAAACGTCTAAAGAGGGACTTGCGTATTCCTATGCAGCTCCTACACAGTGTCACGGGGACGACGCAAGCTATAGTGCTATCGTCGCCTGAGGGAGGGAAGGAACCTCCTGCTGCGGTCTGTTCCCCGGGTCATTTAGGAGTTGCCGATTCTCTGTGGTTCAGGCTGTTAGCGCACCGACGGCCAGAAGAGCGTCTCAACAGTCGCCAGAATATAAGAATCTTATGAGGAAAAATGAGGAGTTGAAGGCATTGAAGGCGTCGTTGGAGGAAGAGAACAGACACTTGCGAGAGGTATCTCTACTGTGGCTGTAAGCTGTGGTCCATCTCGACATTGGCTTAGTTACTATCACTGAAAACCACGTCGTCACAGTCTCCGCATGAGCAGCCCCTAGCAGCACCCGAAACGTTGCCACGCTCGAACAGTTGGACCGACATGGCAGTCTCTCCTGAGAAGACCAGCTCACACACAGTCTTGGCAGACGTGGCAATTTCAAGGTTGTTGCCGACCTTACTTGGTGGAGTACCCCAGTCTGTACATCCTCCAGTAGAGGAGCATCCGAAGACTACAAGTGGCGAACTATTGGTACCACCATCAGCGTCGAACGCCGGGCCGCCCTCGCGATACAGTAAGTCATAGCTTGCTGAGTGAGAGCGTGATCATCGTGCTCAGGAACCAAGCTTAATAGCAGATCTCTCGAGTTACCAACGAAGGATGTCCAAAGTCGAGGACCTCCCTCTGGCCTTCCGCCTCCAACGCAAATGACGAGGCTCTCGTCCCAAACGCTATTCTCGTCGAGCTCCTCGCCGAATTTGTTCGGAAGTAAAACCGTTAGAAGTGGCGTGCCACAGCCGGCAGTGGAAAGCCGTCCTCCGACTGCTGAGGGAAAAAAGCACGAGCCCCGCTTAGTGTCAGTACAAGTGCATCCCGTGGGCTTGGTCCCACGGGGCATAAGGTCTCAGAGAGAGGTATTGGCAGTTGACTGGAGGTCCCGAGGGCTGAGGTCACCTTAGGTATCATTGGCCTCTTTCGGGCAATTGGTGAACTCCCTCTTCGGTGGTCCAGCACAAGCCATGGCTTATTTCGATCCTCGCAGACGAGGATATGTAGGGCATTCAGTTTTTTCTCCGAAGAATGATCGCCGTGTACTTGTATAGGTAAAGTATTCTGATTTCGCACGCCTGTTGGCGGCTGCGACGAAGCGAGACTGGATAATGACTCCCAGGGGTGAGTTGTATTGCATCGATAAAGCGTTCAGTCGAAACCTCCTACAGGACGAGGGCATGCCGCCCTTGATACTCTATTTGGCTGTGATGACGAGGCGCTTTTCGCCAATCTTGACCAAGGGGACAAGGGCCTCCTGATAGTGCAGGTAAGTGAGGTTTTACATGTCTCTCTCTATGTTCATGCAGGACTTCGCCTACGCCATTACGTGTGCTCGTGCCTGGGCTTATGGTATGGCGATTCCTCCCGCGCCGAAGGTTCGGGCTGCTCAGTAGCTACGCTCTATCTAGTTATTCTCATGTTCTCTGTTATGCTCGTTGTGCGGACGTTGTTATAGACGCGGAAAGGATGTTGCGTTGAGTACCCTGATCGTAATCATAATACAGAGATACAGTATCATTCCTGCTTGGGATCGAGTGATTCCCGTGGCAGCCGGAATTATAAGGGTGAAGCTAGAAAGAAAACGAGTAAAAGACACAGTCCCACAAACACGTAGGGTGAACTCACAAATGATTCCTCTCAGTAGTTGTCAAGCGTGTGCACGTCATGGTTGGTAGATGTGACGTTTGTACAGCCCTATAAAAAAATCCTCATAACTAGATGAGGAATTCTCATGACGTTTGTACAGCCCTATAAAAAAATCCTCATAACTAGATGAGGAATTCTCACATGAGGAGGGAACTCACAGGCTTCGACTCACAGGGGAAAAATCGAGCCTCTTCTAGAAACTCCCCCCGATACGGAGATCATGGATGTCTCGGTGGCATACTGAGCACAACAGGCGATTGGCTTGGATACAAGGGCTGATTGAATGCGAGCTTTCAGAGACAAAGCGTGTAAAAGCTCGTGCGAATGGGAAAGGTAAATATTACGACTTCTCGAAAATTAATCGCGACACTCCACACAGGGAGGGGCGCGCCTCAACGTCTGCATGAATAGAGAGGATAAATGCCAAGGTCAAAGCCGCTCAGGTTGACCCGTATGGCCCCGTCGAATGTCAAGTTGGTGAGTATCGGGGGGGCGAATGGCGCGGCAATGTTACTGGCCAGGGCTAGCAGCTTGGTGATGTCTGTGAGCTTGAATTCGCCGGTTGATGGAATGTACTCGTAAGGAACGCCGGTCTTACTCCCCCAAGCTCTAGGACCATGACGAGGACGATACGAAGCTCTGATGTCGAAGGTTCTCGAGCTTGTTATGGTGAGGTTGACCGAGCCATTGCCGAATTCGGTGTGAGGAGCCGCACAGTAGCTACCAGATGGCGCAGCACTCAGTAGAACGCTCGTTGCTAGGAGACCGGTAACGACAGAGATAATGGCCATTAAAAAGGATTTCATACCTGATGCGATGGGATAAGGAACAAGTTAGCCATCGTTACTCTTAAATAGGCGAGGGGCAAAGTGAAGAGACGGTTGTTGTGATATTGCTATGCCTCCATAGATTCTGCGACGCATATACCGTTATAGGTTGTACTGCGCCACTTGTGCGCACGTGAATGATCTATTTACCACAGCTTTTCCTTATTGCCGTGTACGCAAGTACAATACTGCCTCTCGGCTCAACTGTGCTGTTGTGTTAAGCACAGTTTTACGGGCCTCTAGAACAACGGTAAAGAGGCGAAAGAACATGAGCTAGGTAGTCTATGCAGTTAACGTACATGTATTGTAGTAGAGCGTTTTTAATACCTATTAATGGCCCTGCTGAAGAGCGTGAGTGATAGGGGTGACATGTCACTAGCAGAGATAAACCGCTATCACAAGGTAAAGCTGCTATTCCAAACTTGAACGGGGAGCAGCTGGCGTCCTTCGCGTGGCAGTTGCTATGCAGTTCAACGCAACACTACTTGATTCCAAGTTTTTTCTTTTCAGGCTCCAAGGATTCCATTGTTTTCATGGACGAAGCGCAGGCTTACTTCCCACGTACTGCGCAGTGCATTGCGAACCACAAGCAGTGACTGAACGACAACAACATAATGTTGTCAACATTACTAGAGGATCTTTGAGAGCAAGCGTTCCACAGAACGCTGCGTTTCTTGTAGTCCTCCGAGTTCATAGTGCTCTGCCATGGCCTGCTAACTTTCTTTGTGTGTCTACGTTTACGTGCCAACCTACACGTGTCTCATCATCGCGATTCGCGATTGTCCGAGGTAGACAACAGTAATGGAATGGAGTGCAGGAGGGAGGTTCTTTAATCGAGGCTCAAAGATCCTATATCAGAGAACGTTCACTCATGATGTTACCCAGAGAGTTATTTCTGGGGTGCGATACAATCGAACGCCGAGTCTCCGCGTGAATGAGTGTTGCTGAACGCGGATTAGGTATGTTACATTAGCGGTGGCACGCAAGTACAATATAGACGATGCATTAACATTCTGTTGATCCCTTTGTTGTCTCCGCTTCCATAAGCACAATTACTAAGTGTTGGGTTGACTATGAGGGCGATCAGTGGCAACATGAGGACAGCCCCTACAGTGAGCCCCCAAATGACGCCTTTTTGGATGATATCAGAGTGTAAAGAAAGCATCTATTTGAAGTATTGTAATTGGACTATTTTCCCCAAGGAGCTTTTTGAAGTGCCTGACCTGGTCGGGCAGTTTGTGAGGCTAAATATCACTTACCTGATCTGCGTCCCTAGGACGATTTCGACAACAAACGAATGTCTGCAGCAGTCTCATTTTCTCCACTCTTTGAAAATACAGACTACTCCGGTTTCAGAGGCAGTCGAGAGATTACATCTATGATTTCGACTGATTATGATATCGAATCCGACTGCTTATGCATGATTTCCCAGAATTTATCGATCGTAGCTGTTCCTTATCTCCGCCACGAGATGTAAACGAGACATGACACTCGACACGATGTATAATTAAGCCCTTGGAGAGCTTCCCGACAACGTCCAGTTGGGCAACTATCCACGTCAGTCATCCTGTTACATATATTTCCTGCTTCAGCAGCCACTATATTGATAACATAGGTGCTTCTGGAACAGGAAATACATGTTATGATTATGTTAACATAATGTTATGTTCCAGAGATATTCCAGAGGTATTCTCTGCCACTGAGTATGCGCAACAACATGATATGGTAACGCCGCTATATCAATAACAGAACGAAACATAAAAACAGAGTTACTCTTTGAACGATCAAACGTGAATCGCCTTCCCGAAGGCAGTGATCATCGATGCCTCGCGGACCGCCTCCGATAAGGTCGGGTGTGCAAAGCATGTACCTGCGACAAGTTGAACACTGAGACGAGATGAGAGCCTCTGGATGCCTTACGGGCCACATCCTCACTCGATGCACCATAGTTGATCGCCAAGACAAAAGGATGGATGAGCTCACCTAATAAGACGACGAACTGCGATACACCAAGAAGAACAGTAATCTACCTGCCGAAGCTTGCACGATACAGGCCCCTAATAGTTTGTCATCTTTCTTCTGTGATATCACTTTAACGAAGCCTTCAGTCGAGTCGACGCATTTTGCTCGACCAGATGCAGCGAAGGGAAATACTCCAACTTTGTAATCGATTCCCGCCTTCTTGCAATCTGCCTCAGTCTTGCCGACCCAAGCGATTTCGGGATGAGTGTAAACCACCGATGGTATGCTGTCGTAATTGATGTGGCTCGAGTCTTTGCCTGAGGCCATTGACGGTTGCCGCACCTCCGAGAAGTGTATTATTCACCTTTTTTTAACTCAGCATTGATTCTCTCAGCAACTGCAAAGCCTTCATCTTCTGCCTTGTGTGCCAGCATGGGCCCTCGTACAACGTCACCAATTGCCCAGATATTTGGCACGTTCGTCCGTAGACTACCAGGGCATACCTCACGTACCCCAGAGACGTCTCACCTCTCATCGACTTCGATCATGCCCGTTCGAGCGTCCGTGATGACTCCGGCGCGATCCAACCCGAGCCCTTCGGTGTAAGGGCGCCGTCCAACCGCTACTAAAACCTGCAGTATCGATTCCAGAGCGCGGTCATGGGCTACTCATTCAGTCACCTTCTGGACCTCTAGCGTGCCCTTGTCGGTGCCGTCAGCTCCCTTCAGAGTGAGTTCAGCACGACCATTCTTCACTCGGCCGATGTCACCCCCGTGGCGACGTGAAAGTTCATTTTCTCATGCCTTTGTAAAGACTTCTGTAGAGCTTGGGATACGTCCAGATCGGCTGTTGGGAGGATATGCGGCATGTACTCAACAACGGTGACCTGAAAAAGCCATTTCAAAATGCGAGGTCCGATGGTGACACTGTACTTTAGTGCCCAACCGGGCCCATACTGAGCCCAGCTCGAGGCCGATCACTCCACCACCAATCACCGCCATTGACTCAGGTACCTGCGAGCATATGAAGGCCCTGGACTCCAACAATTATCAAGACGATACGGACCTCTGGGAACTCCAAGGCTTCAGTGCTTGTCACAATGACATCACCGTCAATCTTGAGGAAAGGTAGCGAGGAGGAGTCGGAACCTGTATGCACAGTGGTAGACCAATCCTGGTGCGAGGTGGCTCACCCGTAGCTACCACGTAGTGCTTTGCCTCAATAGACTCGCTAGCTCCATCGGTAATGTCGACCTCCAAAGTGTTGGCATTCGTAAAGCGTCCGAGGCCGTGGAATTGTGTAACCTGAGCACGCACCGTCACGACTATTTTGCTCTAGATCCAGATGCATGTCCAGGGTGACTGGTGACACCAAGGGAGGGAGGGGGGATCGGACACTACCCCATTCTTGTCCATGAGACCCTTGACGCCTTTAGTGAGCATTTGGACTGTTCGGGTCCGGTGTCGATGCATGGCAGTCAAGTCAGCAGCAGCCGATGACGAATCAATTTTCACTCCAATTTTCTTCAAAGTGCTGCCGCTCTAAGGGGAGCACCAAGGCTGATCACAGGGTGGACTAATAGCATCACTTTCAGAGCGGAGTATTCATGAGATGAATGGAGGAGACACTTCGAGGGAATACAGCCTATGTTCAGGCAGGTACCCCCGAGCGCGGACCTCTTCTCGACGATAGCGGTCTTCAAACCGAGTTGGGCTGCCTGACACGTCGGAGGATGGTGAAGGGAAGGAGTTAGCGGTTACCTTGATGGCGCTGACATACCCACCGGGGCCTCCTCCTATGACGGCAACATCGAAAGCATGAGAGGCCGTGGAGAAGAGTCGAGCACTGCTGAGGCCCCGCAGAGAGTTGAGCCCAAAGAAGGGCGAACCGACCATTAACGCAAATGGGAAAACTTCCTGACGATTAGTGAGGATTCCAACAATATGATACTACCGAACGGAAGTTTTTACCATTTTACCGTTTTTTTTAATTTTTTACCGAAAAATTCAACTTTTTACAGTTTTGAATAACGTTTTACCCCATCATATAATGCTTCACTCTCTTGGTTGATATTTTACCCGTAGCTTTAGTGGAATACCAAACTAATATCCTTACGACTCTATTTGAGAGTTTTCAATTCAACTCAACCAAAGACGCGCTGAACGATTTTGCCCGAGTGCAGAACTAGCATTGTAGTATTGGAATTCCTAGCGTCCACATGAGGGAAAACTTCAATGTTGCATATTATTCTCAGCTCATCCACAGCAACGCTACTATACTTCAGCTGTGATAAAAGAGAGGAAAAACCTTGAGTGGACAGCCATGCATGGGCCTTCATAACTTATCCCATCACCCCCAGGTAGAGGCCCTGCCCTTAACAAACACCACAGCGACTACAACGGCAGTACACGTTGACGTAATCGAGGAAGCAACAACGCTGGTAGTGAGGAGAAGGAAGGGGGGTTAAGTATTGACGTTAAAACGGTAGCCGCATTTCTGGCATTCGTAGAACACCGTCTGGCCCTCATCGGCGCTCCTCAACTGCTGAGTCCAGAAGGCCATACGAGGATTCTTGCACTTCGGGCACTCCTCATCCACCTTAGAACGATACCGATGAGCAGCAGCCTTGGAGCCTGACGTCAAGGAATCTTACTAAAGCCATCTTTTTATCGTCCTTTTTCTCCTTGCCCTCCTCCTCATCAATGATGTTCTTCATCCACACCTTCATCTCACCATAGTCCAACACGGCATGGGACTCCATCAGCGGTCCAGTGGCGAATCCTGATGCGACTCATACCACTCCTTGGCGAGATCCTAGAGCTTACGATCCCGCTTAGCCCCACATCTAGAGCAGACCGAGTACTGACCCCGCTGTCTTTGGTCGTAGAAAGAACCACAGTCTGAGATTATCCATGATATCAACAACTCTCATACGACTACTATTCCCGTACATCCACAGAACATATTCTCGTATTTGAAGTACTCCTCCTTAGAAACCTTAGCCCACTCAGGCAACTCTGATTCGTCAGCGCACAGCTCCATCTGAACACCACGATCGATGACCCCTCGCGCTGAGAGCCGAAGGGAGCAGTAATGAGAAACATGATCGCTTTGCTCAACTGAGCTCAGAAATTTCCTCACTTATATACAAGTTTATATGTGAATTCGAGTAGAAGTGTTCAATAACCAACGAGAAAATTTCCTCGAAATTTTCATAATGCTACCAACACATGTGGTCGACCATGTACATATTTCCCAACACTGAAAGGGAGAGACCTTGCTATTACATCTTTCTCAGAAGAATCCTTTTCAGCGGGGTCTTTATACCCCAGAGGCTTCCTCTTCAGCCACTCACTAGATGTGACTGCAGGGACGAGGGGACCGAAGGGCCCATGAGGACGGAATGAGGACATCCCAACAACAAGAAGAACAAGCCTAAACAACAGCAACAACTCCCTAATTCCGTAACAGGCAAACGCAGAGTTATCAAGGGAGAAACCAAGGCAGTGTGAAGTCGTCAATCGGCGCGGCTTTCCTCTGCGAAGAACTTCGCTGCCCCCATCGCCATCTTCAATGTCCGGTCCGACACGTCATGGTCTCCTTCCACACTGCAGCGAGAGGGCATATAAATACACCACCAAATGCCGAACTTACGTTCCCCATTTGCCTCTATTATCCAACTCCTCCAAAACCGAAGCCCTACATGCCTGGCACATGACCAGCATTCGCCTATTCTCATGCAACAGATGATAGTACCTCCTCTAGAGAGGTATTTCCGAGGTAGTAGTTAAGGGCGATCACAACAGACTTCGCCGTTCTGCTCATCTCATCAAAGGCTGTGAGCTCCCACGGGGTAAGTGTACTCAAATACGCTCTCAGTGCCGCGTCCTATACAGCCGTCCGTTAATCGAATAACGAAGCTCTTACTAGTACCGCTCCCTCTGAGTGTTTCGGCAGTGATATGCCCCTACATGAGGCTATCTTGCAGTCGAATTCCTTGGACACGAAACTGAGCCCACGGTGACTGATAACGTCAGGAAAGGTGTCACCTCCTGTATTCGACCCACTCAGGGTATTCCCCATAGCAAGTGAGGTCGGTGTTCAAGTAGTGGAGATTCCTCTCAACCACTGTGCTCATATCCTTCGCTGTCAAATCAATAGTCGTCGCTGCCAACGCCATCAACGGCATGAAGCTACCAAGCCTCACTACAACCAACCGTACTGTCTTCACTTACTGTGGCCGTATGAACTTGTCCTGCTCGGCCCACTCCTCTGCTACTGCAAAGGCGAGCCCCTCCGAAGGGAGTGCCAGTCGGTGCTTAGCTGGAGTCGACAATCGTCTGAGGCCACACAGTCTTTCCAGTCTTCTCACTAGCCACGGTCCTACTTGCCGTCCAAAAGGACCGTCCATCCTCCTCCCTCCTCAATGCCATTCCGCGCTACCTTCACCACATCATAAAAACGCTTATGCGCCCTCGCAGTGTTGCTAGGCAGGGCAGCCAGAAGCCGATGACTCTGCCGAAGGGACATCGAAGGGACAGCAACTCACACACAGAGGATAACATAGCGACACTCCTAAGAACACAAGGGCAAGTCAATCACCACCAACGCCGAGACTCGGCTGACGTAAGGCAAACCACTGAGGTGACAGCTAAGGCGGTGAAAAAGATACCAGCTACCGCGTACTTAATACCTCCGTCCCACTTTACATTGCAGAGGGAGGCTTTGCTAATAGACTTTGAAAAACTATAAATCATACAAGCGGTTCAGAATCGATGGACCGAGTCAGAGTGAAGGGCTGTCTACAGACCAAAGAAGGTAGCGATGCTCCTCCAAAGTCGTGAAGGAGGAGGCGGCGATCGGCAGGGACGGACAGCAAGGGCCTGGTGCCTGGCCTCAGCACAGCTGCGGACGATGGGCGGAGGGGAACGCCCACATACTGCCCTCTCAACTACATGAGAAACTGTAGGGACCACACTACTGGATGAGTACCAATTTAGTATCTGAAGACCACCGTAGAAACCTATCATTCTCATGCTTCGACAATACCGTTTAAAGCGGTGTGGGAATATTTGTTTGGTTTCCTAAATTGAGCTCCTGTGTAAGTTTCCTCACTACATTTTGAAAATCCATACATGATTTCGGGTAAAAGTATACAAAAACCAACGACTATTTACTCGAGTTTTACCAACACATGTAGTAACTACATGTGTTGGTGAAAATACGGAAACTATGAGGAAACCTCGTAGTTGACCATGCGCATATATTCGCACGCTGGCTCAAAGAGGTGAGCAAATGACCTCAACATGTGTTTACCTCTTCGCACTCCCGACACTCCAGTTTATCAACTCCAACTTCACAACAGGCTAGGCGTTCTGGTGTCCATCCACTACGGGACCAGAGGCAAGTAAGATAGCTCTCACGTAGTCTCTCTACTGGTGCTGACCCTAGACCCCTACATACACATATAGCAGAGGCTTCTTCGTTAGCGCAGAATATTGGGTAGCTCGGGAAACTAAAAAGAACACAACAATACGCCCCGACCAATGCACTTCAACAAGACCGGAGAGGACCTTCCAACAGAGGAGTTGTACCCCCGCTTTATTGTTATTGACTGATTCGAAAAGAAGCGCTCCACCAGTGTGGAGAAATATGCACATGGCCAACTACAATATAGAAATCAAGTAAAAATTTTGCGAAATTATTGTTAGCTTCTGAACATTTCTATTCTGATTCGTATATAAACTCCTATAATTAGTGAGGAAACTCCTGAGCTCAGCTGAGGAAAGCGAACATATATTCCAACACTGCTCTTCACTCGAGATAGTAAAGACATACTCATGTAGCACACTATAACTCTGAATACCATTCCTCCCACTACTTACAGTCTGCGGCGTAGCTGATATAAACGGTAGGGGTCCATGCCCCAGCCATGACTCGGGTTAAAGGAAACATCAAAAAGTTGTAGGTCGTCGAGGAATGATAGTACAAATAGAGCACAGATAAGGTCCTGAACAGGAGGAACGAATTGGAAAAGGAGTGGTATGGCAACCACGGTCACGTCCGAGCGCCATCACCTCATCATTGTCTGTAGTAGCTCCTGTCAAAGAACACCAACGCAGATTCGCTGCAGCCTCAAGAACGTTCCGTAGCGAGCGGGAAGGTACATGGCAAACGCCTAAGAAGCAGCCTCCAACACGCCACCCCTCCCCCCAGCCTACCCCTTCGGGCCGAATTGAGCTGTATCTCTCTTAGACAAGTCATCCCAGGCGGAAACTCCAGCTCGGAACAGCGGCATTCTCTTGCAGCAGACAGTCTTATCTCCTTCAATGATGTCTTCAGCAATGGCTGCACCATCTCAAAATCGTCGATCTGATAATGGAGTTTCACAGCCCGTTTTACGTGAAGTGGCGAAAAACGCGATATTCACACCATGCAGTAGTCGTGAAATATGTTTTCCACTAGTGTTTTCCATATCACGGGTAAACTTCAATAAATATCATTCATTGACCAATAGCTACAACCCTGCTTACGTTCTCCATCTTCAGCTCCTCCAAACAGCACTCTCTCAGTACAGGCAATAACGGGTTAATATCAACATTCCCGCAGTTCACTTCCAGCCGTCGTAACGACCTCGTGATTGGTGACCTCAACAGGGCGTGACGCAGTGGCTGTTCTGGCTGAGCCTCTAGACGTAAACTCCATAGCATAGGACTTAAATAGCGTCCAGCACAGCAAAGACGACCACACGTAGCAGGGGTAGCTATCAGATGCATAGTCCAGAAGCACTGCTGATTACATCGTCCTGACAGAAACTGCATACAATTCTTCTTATGGGGATGATCCCTATCCGATCAAAAAAATGAACGGCCGAAAGTTATAAAATGAAAACCATGTGTGAGTGAGAAAGAACGGTACTCAACACCTACCGTATTAACCCGCCATATTGCTCCGGCAAGTCGTATACCATGCATGGTGATCCTGTTAAGTACTCGAGAGAGTATCGTGGTATTATACCTAGGCTCAGTGAGAGCCTATTCACTGCTGGGCAAAGCTCAGTCAAAGACGTAGGTGGGAGTGATGTAATTGCTTCGTCCGAGAATCCTGTTCCGTGTCCATGCAAGACTTGTGTCGACAGCTCGCCAGCCCTAAACGTCATCGTTGTATAAAAACCAACTGATGTGTTACATAATGCTGAGTGAACGTTGAGGGTGCCCTGCCTGGGTGACATGCTCTTGAGTATTTGTTCCGGAGCATAGTTCGAATCTTTGGTCCTGGGCATGTTTTGAATCTTTGGTCCTGGGCATGTTTTGAATCTTTGGTCCTGGGCATGTTTTGAATCTTTGGTCCTGGGCAAGTTTCGAATTTTTCCTTCTCTCAGCTGAGGGTGTGGATGTCGTACCTCGAGATCTACAACGAGCACCTCAGAGATCTTCTAGCTGTGGAAGACGAGTAGCCTCTTTCTGCAACTGCCTCGAAAAGGCCTTTCTTGTCTCCTTCAGTAATCGAGACCTCACCGTTATGGAGCATCCGGGCTTGGGGGTCTACGTCAGAGATCTCACAGAGATTCTGCTGCAGACTCCGGTGGAACTCGAAAAGCTACTCCAGCGTACGTTCACGAGAAGAACCGATTGAGGCGATTCACCGCTTGGTCAGTTGGTAGCAGACGCCGGGCGGAGTCGGTCACTTGCATGAACCCGCACTCGAGTCGTAGCCACGCAGTTTGCAGGATTCGCTTGGAGGTGGCTTCTACACCAGAGCTTACAGAAAGCTAAAGTCGTTCATCTCAGTGTCGTCCGTCAGAGGACGGGCCTAAGCTGCGCTCATGCATTAATTTAATCGATCTAGCAGGCAGTGAAAGACAACAGAAAACCAACAGTACGGGCTCCGTACTGAGGTAAGACTCCTCGGAATCCCACTGTGGGATTCCCACAGCAGTTGAGGTTAACATTTAGAGAGGCGAACTCGATAAATCAGAGCTTGAGCACACTGGGTATGGTCATAAAGCATTTGACGGAGCGCGGCCCTGGTGCCTCCAGCAAAGGTGGGATATCTAGTCGTCCTTTCTCTAGGGAGCAAACATTCTTTAATAAGGTTCGCATAGTGCTGCTGCATCGTCGTGGATTCCATTTCGCTCTTCCAAGCTGACCTTCCTCCTTAAGGATTCTCTCGCGGGCAACTCCAAGACCTTCATGATAGCCTGCATAAGCCCATCACGGTAAGGAGCTCACCTGGCTGGGTCAGTAGTGGGTCCGATAGGACTGAGCTCGACGAGAGCGTCTCCACTCTGCGCTTCGCTGCTGCCGTACAGGAGGTACGGGTCCCCGCCAAGGTCAACATCGACAGGAACGAACAGCTGCTCAAGGATTTGCAGCAAGAGGTGACAATTGCGTAGCGCGTGACGAAGTACCATTTGCCTCGACAGATCGGTAGCTTACGCCGCCAGTTGCAGTCACAGGAGTCTAAGAGCTTGTCATCCGAGGTGGCGATGTTGAATGAAGAGTTACAGGAGAGAGAGCGGCTCGTGACTGACCTCAGGAGGAGTCACGAGAGCCAAGTGAGTTGAACACTTCCTGCCCACTATAACCAAATACCAGTTTCCTCTCAGCTGGCAGCGTCCAAGGAAATGTTGCGACTGCGTGAATCGGCCCTAGCTGACAGAGGCCTCTCCTCATCTGAGATCAATGCCGTCTTCGGTGTTGGTGATGACACACCGTACATGCTCAATGTGTCACAGGACCCGATGCTGTCGGCCTCTCTCATCTACTACTTCCAGCCCGACACTGTAAGACCCCCCTGCGGTGAATTGTCCATAGGCCGACTCTCTTGGTCAGGTTACTGTTATAGGAAGCTCTTCTGCTGAGTGTCAGATGGTCCTCAAGGGTATCGGCATGCCCCCTTCACTTTGCCAAGTGGTCAATCATGCCAATCAGAGGCTCACCATAGCACTAACGGCCAGCGGGGTCGAGGCGGGAGGCCGAGTCCTCGTCAACGGCAAAGTGGACCTCCTACTATAAGGGATCCTTAAATGGGGCTCGAGTCAGGTCCTTCGTCCTGAGGACCCACCACGACGTTTACGCCACCTCGACAGGGTCATATTCGGCCGCGTCCACTGCATGAATTTCATACTCCCGAACTCACCAGAAGCGAATAAGGCCAGCCGGGCGGTGGCGGACCGAGCGAGCATACTGGGTTCTTTCAGACTGAGAATGCTGATGCCCAAGGTGCTCGATTCGATGATTTCGCCAGGGAGATGATCCACGATGACTCCAGTGAGGCCTTCCAGGTGAGTTTCAGTACGACAAGCCGCAGTACTGCATACTGTAGGAGCTCCGTTACTACATTGAGGAGGTCAGGAACAAGCTGGATGAGGAGCGGATGGAAGAGTT
>NW_003208889.1:0-1214 GCF_000006405.1 Perkinsus marinus ATCC 50983 | reverse complement strand
AATCTTCTCCGAGACTCTGCGTCATAGGAGAAGTCGCAGTAGCATCAGTACTCGGAGTTGCAGAGGAGGAAAGAGTAGTTGTCATTGTTGACGACGTGATCGCTTCCTCAGTAGTGGTCGATGTGGTAACTGTAGTAGTTGTCATTGTTGAGGACGCGGTCGTTCTTTCAGTAGTGGTTGATGTCGTAGTACTAGAAGAGGACAGTTCATTGAGCCAGTCTTTCTCGAGGCTCTCCGTCGTAGTGGAAGTCGCGGCAAACTCGGTAGCCGGAGTTGGAGAGGAAGACAGAGAAGTTGTCACTGTTGAGGATGTGATCGCTTCTTCAGTAGTGGTCGATGCAGTAGATGTCGTAGTACTAGAAGAGGACGGTTCATCGAGCCAATCTTCCCCGGGACTCTGCGTCGTAGTAGAAGTCGCGGTAACATCGGTAGTCGAGGTTGTAGAGGAGGACAGACTAGTTGTCATTGTTGAGGAGGTGATCGCTTCTCCAGTAGTAGTCGATGTGGTAGATGTCGTAGTACTTGAAGAGGACAAATCATCGAACCAGCCCTCCTCGAGACTCTCTGTCGTAGTAGAGGTCGCGGCAAAGTCAGTCGTCGGAGTTGTAGAGGAGGATAGAGTAGTTGTCACCTTTGAGGACGTGATCGCTTCCTCAGTAGTGGTCGATGCAGTAGATGTCGTAGTACTTGAAGAGGATAGTTCATCGACCCAGCCCTCCTCGAGACTCTCTGTCGTAGTAGAGGTCGCGGCGAAGTCGGTAGTCGGCGTTGCAGGGGACGACAAAGTAGTTGTCACTGTTGTGGACGTGGTCGCTTCTTCAGTGGTGGTCGATGTAGTGGTTGTCGTAGAAGAGGGCAATTCATTAAGCAAATCTTCTCCGAGACTCTGCGTCGTAGGAGAAGTCGCGGTAGCATCAGCACTCGGAGTTGTAGAGGACAATGGAGTAGTTGTCATTGTTGACGACGTGATCGCTTCCTCAGTAGTGGTCGATGTGGTAACTGTAGTAGTTGTAATTGTTGAGGACGCGGTCGTTCTTTCAGTAGTGGTCGATGCCGTAGTACTAGAAGAGGACAGTTCATTGAGCCAGTCTTTCTCGAGGCTCTCTGTCGTAGTAGAAGTCGCGGCAAAGTCGGTAGTCGGAGTTGGAGAGGAAGACAGAGTAGTTGTCACTGTTGAGAATGTGATCGCTTCTTCAGTAGTGGTCGATGCAGTA
>NW_003205230.1:0-1833 GCF_000006405.1 Perkinsus marinus ATCC 50983 | reverse complement strand
TCACCGTGAGCTCATGTCTTTAGTACAATGTAACACCCTACCCCTCTGATTGATTAGGATGACACCAGGAACTTGTCTAGTTTCTCAGCTCGTGAGTTCACTGTGCATAAGCATAGGAGTGATAAAGGCCTATGTATATGGGAAGCTAGTCAGAGTGTGCGGCAGTCTAGCGTGGCGCTAAAACATTCCGTGATTGAGTAGGCGGTTAAGAGACTACTGAAATGTTAGAAGATTTGATTGTCGAGCCCTACAATTCGTGTGTTTTTGAAATTGGATGTTCGGTCAGCTTTTTTTACCTTTTTCCCGTGGAACCTCTCTTGTCCTCATCGTCTTGAAGTAACCATGGCTTTTTGTGGGAAGACTACTTTGTACATCATGGGCCTCCTGATCTTCGGCTCTCTCAATACTATGTGTACCAAACTCCAGTTTGAGATGACTTCGGTTGGTATCAATGGAGATGTGAAGCACTTTATGAAGCCGTGGTTCGGGACCTTAACCATGTTCATGGGTATGTGTATCGTTCTGCTCATCCACTTTGTCGATGTCTTCATTGATCGCATGAGAGCCAGGAGGCAGCACGGTGAGGCTTACGAGGCCTTATTGCGGCAACCACAACAGCAGCAGCAGAAGTTCGAGAATGCTACACCTAGTTTTTGGAAAGCTGGTATACTGATATTGGCCCCCGCTACCTTCGATTTGATCGCCACGACTATGTCCTTCGTGGGATTGTTGTATAATTCGGCGTCTGTTTGGCAGATGTTGAGGGGCTCAATGATCATCTTTTCCGCCATTTTCTCCGTCTTCTTCCTTGGTAGGAAGCTACATGGTTATCATTGGTTTGGGGTCCTCATGTGCGTGGTCGCCATCTGTTTAGTAGGCATCGCCAATATCATGTCCGGTTCTTCCTCTACGTCACATGCTAGTACTGGTCTAATGGTATTTGGTATGATTATGATTGTCGCCTCGCAAGTCATCCAATCTCTACAAATCGTAACTGAGGAGAAGCTCTTAAAGGGTTACACTATTGCTCCGTTCCATATTGTTGGTATGGAAGGTGTTTGGGGTACCCTCATCTTGCTCATCCTCATCTTCCCATTATTATATTTTATTCCCGGTAAGGATGAAGGGTCTGCCGAGAATACTTTGGATACTATGGTCATGATTGAAAACAATAAGAATCTACAGATAATGGTTGGTGTCTACATTGTCTCGGTTTTCACCTATAATATGGCTGGAATGTTGGTCACTTACGCTCTCTCCGCCGTACATAGGACAATGCTAGAAGCTACTAGAACTGCTGTAATCTGGATATGTGATCTGATTATCCAGTATCTTGTGGCTCCTGGTTCTAACTTTGGTGAAGTATGGACTGCATGGTCTTGGCTTCAGCTATTTGGTTTCCTTCTCCTGGTCATGGGTCAGGCTGTCTACTCTGATCTCGTTAAAGTTCCCGGTTTCTATTATCCACCAAAGCCGCAGGTGGCCGGGATGATGAAGTCACCAGCAAGTGTGAGGTTCAATGTTCCCGAGGTTGCTGAAGCTATCCCTGAGGGGCCTCGTCAAGGTTGAGGGGTGCTTAATGCGAACCCTGCCGTGTTGTATAGATTAGTACTAATGTCTTCTCTACTTTAATGATTCTATCGAATTAGAAGACCGAGTTCCACTCAGTTCGATGGTACGATGCTCGCCAATAGTCGGTCATCCAAATAGACTGACGTATGATGAGAGATGTTAACTCAGACAAGGGTAGCTGGTTGGTTCCTTCCTTCTTCGTCCTTTATTAATCATCGTAGCCGTACTCGTTCAACTTGGTATCGTCGGTCTAGGCCGCAA
>NW_003204114.1:0-2158 GCF_000006405.1 Perkinsus marinus ATCC 50983 | reverse complement strand
CTAAGACGATCCGACTCGGGCTAAAATCAGCGAAGACATTTTTTCCTACCATCAACGAACTGAGCAACATTCACTCACTTGCTGCTTGAGCCACTCGTCAAGAGCAGCTCTAGTAGATTGTCTCTTGTGCGAATCCTGTGACTTCAGGAACACAATAGTCTCAGCATCTTCAAAAGCTCGAGGTAATGTAGTAGGGAACTCAGTTCGACTGAGCCGCATAGATCCTGCAAAACACAAGCAGTCTTCTTATCAATGCTGAACAGGATCCACCTTTCTCTGCATAGAAGCGTATGTTTTCCATCGGGTTCTTATCCTTCATGCCCCAAGAAATCTTTCTCGACCGACATTCGATCTGCACCAGAAACTCAGCATATAAACGATGAGATGTCCTACCTCTCCAGCCTGAACTTGACCACTGGTGAGAGCCGCTATCTCTTCAGCGGCTTTGGTGAGATCACGTTGGCCGGGAGAACGTTCAGTGAAGGAACCAGCTACTTTGAAAAGCCTACAAGCCGACAATTGCATGAAGTAGATGCCGACGAACTGACTCCCTGTTGCTGACGCTTTCGAGCAGTCTGGTGGCTTCCAACATGTCCGGATGATCCCAGTCGACGTCCAACTTAACATGCCGGCCGTGCTGAATGAACTGATGCTGAACAAGACACAACAGGACAGTGGTAGCTCAGCTGAAGGAGCCGTTCGCTACAAGCCAATTGGTGACATGACTGAAAGCCACGGGATCTTCGCTGGCTTCACCGAGGGGTCTGAATAGCATCAGCATGTATTTGTCTATTCGCAACTATACGAGCCCGACCGACCTGAATTCGCCATCAGAGCATCGAATTTGGAGGTGTGGGGCGGCCTTCACGAAAGCATCTCGGAGGATGAGGTCCACCCCGATAACAGTGGGGTGCTGGTATCTTAAGAAGCGATCATTCCCCAGACGAGCCGCTCCTGGCGATACCAAGAGTCATATACCGATGAGGAGAAACTCCTTTCACCATGTCCAGATCCGATAGCTATTTCAGCGTGCATGTGAGATTGCGCGACCACATTGGGGAATATACTATTCACTAGGCATGCACCACGGTGGCGTATACAAAATATGAAATGTAGTAAAAGAGGGAGAGAGGACTTTTGGAAGCATAATCGAAGATTAAGGTTGAACAATAACTGGCTAATGGAGCAGTCACATACTCACACGTCATGGTGAAGGTTCGCTCGGCGTTGGAAGAGATCGATGATATTCCCGACGGCCTTGGCAGGCCAGCAGATCTGGTTGAGCTCATTGTCGCATGGCATGATCTGAGTAAGGAGTGGTATGCAAATAGAGCAGCAGGAGAGTTACCTACCTTAGCGGTACTTATCAAACGAGACGGGTCGACGATAGACGAATAACCGGTGTAGTGGCAGTCCCTGGGGGGAAGGAAGCTACATACGGTAGTTGACGATGCAAACCAGATGAGCAATAATCTCCCGGTGTGAGCTATTGACTTCAGAAATTTTCTATCAAAAATCATATACGCTGATGAGGTGTTTACCGAAGGATGTAGTCCAGCTTGTCGACATCAACACCGCATTTCTTGTTGGCAACGATCTCTAGGAGGAAGAACTTAGAAAGCGGCCTCCCTATTGAACGGAAAAACTGAAAATATGTAGAATCATCGAGCATTGTGATGGGCAGCTGACCTCATATCGCTGCGCTTTGCTGGAACCAGGATCATGTAAGTGCGCTGGAGGCTGAGGGGACAGGGATAGACTCATATCAATCGAGAATCCTACTTCAATGCAAGCCTTGATGAAAGCGACATTCCTGGTGGTGAAAAAATCTCGAATAGAGGGCCGATTCGTGTTACGGAGATGCTCGACTAGTATATCACTGAGAGAAATACTCGTACGAGGGATCGAACCCTAGACCTATCGGTAGTTTACATCATTCTCACACTCATAGCCTCGTGGCCCTTGTGTATGCCCAAGGCCGGGTTCACCTGCGATATACAACGGAGAGAGGGCGATCGGGGTGAGAGGTCTACGTGAGAATCCCAAACGTGAGAGTAGGGGCCATGGCCGAGGTCGTGACAAAGCCCTGCGATGATCACGCAGAGCTTATCCTCCTCATCGATGCCGTATTCAGGTTGGTTACAGCTCAGCTGATCGA
>NW_003217125.1:0-1199 GCF_000006405.1 Perkinsus marinus ATCC 50983 | reverse complement strand
AGGAGGCCAACGATATCCTCAACTGGGGACTTCCCAACGGAATCGATTTCATCTCCGCTTCATTCGTCCAGCACGGTGATGATATCCGTGGTCTCCGTAAGTTGATGGGTGAGGCCGGTAAGAACGTTCAGATCATCTCCAAGATCGAGAGCACTGAGGGTCTCAGGAACTTCGATGATATCCTCGAGGCTTCCGATGCCATTATGATCGCTCGTGGTGATCTTGGTATGGAGATGCCCCCTGAGAAGGTCTTCCTCGCTCAGAAGATGATGACTGCTCGCTGCAACCTCGCTGGCAAGCCCGTCATCACCGCCACTCAGATGCTCGAGTCCATGATCGAGAACCCCAGACCTACTCGTGCTGAGGTCAGTGATGTTGCTGATGCTGTTCTCGATGGTACCGATGGCGTTATGCTCTCCGGTGAGGCCGCCAACGGTAAGTTCCCCGTGAACGCCATTTCGATCCAGCGCCGCATCTGCGAGAGTGCCGAGTCTGTCATCGACTACGATTCCCTTTACCTCCGCATTCGTGAGGCTGTCATGAACCAGCACCCCGAAGGTCTTCCTGTCGCCGAGTCGATCTGCTCCAACGCTGTTGCTCTCGCCTCTGAGGTCGACGCCTCTCTTATTCTCGCCCTCAGCCAGACTGGTTCTACTTCTCGTCTTTTGGGCAAGTACCGTCCTCGTCAGCAGATCTTGTGCGTCACCGATAACAAGCACGCTGTTGCCCACACCGCTGTGGCTCGTGGTATCCTCCCCTTCCAGGTTGAGTCCCTTAAGGATACCGAGACTGTCATTGCCAAGGCCCTCGAGTACGCCAAGTCTGTTGGCCTCGTGAAGGTTGGTGATAAGGTTGTTGCCGTTCACGGTATCAAGGAGAACACTGCTGGTGCCACCAACATGATGGAAGTTGTCAATGTTGAGTAAGCTGTTCTCGACAATGATTGCACCTTGTTTCTCGATTGAAACACTGCCTTTCTGAACAATTTGGCATAATAATTGTGCTCCTCTCACGTGAGGGCTTTGCCTGTTTAAGGCAATTATTTCGGTGATTCCGTGTTCCTTGCATTTCATCTTAAGTGTGTTGACTTAGTCACGGTCTTCGGGTAGTGAGCGTGATGCTTCGCTAAGGTCTGGGAGAACCCAGTGTGCTCGGTCAGGCCGCCGTCTGTATCACCGATCAGATGGCTGACCTTGCTG
>NW_003214583.1:0-1227 GCF_000006405.1 Perkinsus marinus ATCC 50983 | reverse complement strand
CACGTCAACCTACCTTTCTCGAAGTTAAACTCAATCAGCTAGCCCAAGACGAGCTCAGTGCAGATCCCCCGCGCTTACTTAGATGACTCAGCGTTTTTCGGACGAGGATCTCTGCTAGCGGCCAATTCTCTCTCCTTATGTTGTCTGTAGAACTCTAGCCCTCGGGAGCGAGCATCATTTTTTACCTAGAACGTGTCTTTGATGCCCCAACTTAGGGTGAAAATCATTTACCCTATCTCCTTTACGCGATCTACTCGCTTTACTCATTGTTCCTCTCTCTGCGTTGATTTGCCGTAGCTGCTTGCTGAAATGCTTTACCTGCTAGGTTGTTATTACGACAAGTCGGATGTAAATTCAGTTATCTCATTGACACGGGCACAGACCTAACTTAGCCTGTCTCGCCAGTTTTCTAATGAGTTCTTCGTCGTGGTCGATTCGACCTCTCCCGAGCCCTCCAAATTTTCGCCATCCTAAATGGGGCTCACACACAGCAACATACCTAGCGAAACGGCAGTGAACCACTCAGTTAAGGACGGGGGTCATTCAGAGAGCGAAGCTTTGAAACACTCGTAGACGCAAAGCCGCATGGTGGAGTTTTTTCTCTAATTATTCCATCGACGAAGCGTTCGCCTGATGCATTCTTATGACGGCGAAATCCATGTACTCGAATAACAGTTGAAACAGACATTTCATAGAACTGGAGTATATAAAAAAGAACGTGGAAGGGTCGATTACAAGAGTGTGCATGGAAACCAGGCCAGTCCGTTTCTTGATGAATTCGCCGGTAATGAACGGCAGACTTGTGAGAACTAGACCGATCTCAGAAACGGCAATTGAGATCTTATGAGATCTAACTAGTGGGTTGTGACATCAGGCTGTTGGGGTGATTGCAATGATGCGCCTCAACTCCCGTGTCAAATATATTCAACCTTAAATTCCGAATCAGCAAGCAGAGACAAAAAGTATTATGAGATAATGTAAATATCTGTACTCGAGTGATGGAAGTGTTGAGCTATGAATGAGACACTACTCCGCGTAAGTTGTAAGTTTGACTTCGGCTGTTCGACGTTTCCCATGCCCCCTGTTAGACTCCACTGAGCCTTCGCCCGTCGCCATTGTACTCTCTGGAAACAACTCCTTTAACCATAGCATCGCGAATAGGAAAAGGCTACCCAGCTCATTTGCTACAACTGGAGAGCGAGCTTTATCTGCTTCAGCTTGTTGGCA
>NW_003204611.1:0-1223 GCF_000006405.1 Perkinsus marinus ATCC 50983 | reverse complement strand
AACGCTACTCGTTCAACTCAACATGACTGAGAACATTACCCAGTTTACAATTCACCTACATGACCTCCTATAACTGAAGAGTAGGTTAAGTTTTAAGGGCTTGAATCTACTACCCGTAGGTCTTGAAAAGACCAAGCAGATGCAAGTCTTCCCTTCCGCTTAGGTTCAGTTCTATGAACGGAACAGTATCACTTCGGACTCCGAAGTTCGAAGCTGGGCCGAAGACGACAGATCCCGCTGGATCACTACGAGTACCTGGGTGCATGGACCCATAGGATAGTGAAAACTTCACATAACCTTTTCTAGTTCCTTTTACAGTGAATCTCACCAGGAAAGAGGAACCACCAAACGGTCTCTCAGGACCAACTCTCAAAACCAACATTATGAATAATTGATAGATGGTTTTAAAGAAAACCATTCTCTTCAATACAAGCACCCTCCCCTGGATGGCGTGCCCAGACAACCTGGCGTGTGGGATGCCACTCCGCCCTCGAAGTGGACTTATCGTGCAACCTCCAAGAATTGCAACACTCTAAGGTGTGCTCCGCTTGATCGATTACACAGAGGTACCAGTTCATATACACTCAGGTATAGCTAACTGGAAAACTCGTGCCTGGTCTTAAAAAAGACCAGAGCACAAGGGTCTGACACTAGCCAAACCACCTCCTCCACACTTGTTGTCAGCTTGGAATAAACCAAGATCAATGCTGACCCTTACTGGCGACAGCGGGAATAAAACCCTATTAATGTACCGGTTACGGCCTACCCGAGGCACCCGTAACCTATAATCATTTACAGGTAAAATAAGGCTGAAGGAGAAAAGCATCAACGTAGTGAAGTCATAAAAGAAGGAACGATATAAGGATCGTAACTTACGATTCGTGAGACGTTTAATCAACACACATAAGATGGTGAAACATCTCCCGATCACGCTGCGTTTAGCCTACTAGCCAACCGCAAATAGTGCTGAACGCACAATTAATTGGCGCACGCCATTGGCACACACTTGTTGGATTATGTCTTCCAAGAGAGTACCTCAGCTGAGTGTTTCCCCTTCAAGAAATCCTACACCTTTTAAACATCTAGTTCGTCTTTGGAACCATCAATTTCGTCGGGACGCGCGAAGTTGGAGGTACGAATCCGAAACGGGAAGATCATATTCGCAATTAGAACTTTCAACTTCGTCATAGAACATTCAAGTTCGTCCGAAGTCGATAGGAAGT
>NW_003215029.1:0-1290 GCF_000006405.1 Perkinsus marinus ATCC 50983 | reverse complement strand
ATACAATTATACACCCAGATCTATGAGCTATAGAGTATTGGAGTGTGGAAGGAACTTGGGGTCAATATCAATAATTACCGAATTTTGGTGTCTCGAATTTCATGTCCATGGCCATTCTGATACAATACAAGTACACACTAGATTCTATGAATTATAGAGTAGTGGAGTGTTGAAGGACTGTGGGGTCAGTTTCAATAATTGCTGAACTTCGGTGTCTCGAATATCTGGTCCATGGCGACTCTTATACAATACACGTATACACCTAGATTCTATGAACTATAGAGTAGTGGAGCGTGGGACAAACTTAAGGTCAATGTCAATAATTGCTGATTTTCGGTGTCTCCAATACCTTCTACATGGCTATTCTGATACAATACAAGTATACACCTAGATTTTATGAACTATAGAGTAGTAGAGCGTGGGATGAATTCAAGGTCAATGTCAATAAATGCTGAAGTTCGGCGTCTCGAATATCTTGTCCATGGCGATTCTGATACCATACAAGTATACACCTAGATTCTATGAGCTATAGAGTAGTGGAGTGTGGAGTGTGGAGTGTGGAAGGACATTAAGATCAATGTCGATAGTTGTTGAACTTCGGTGTCTCGAATATCTTGTCCATGGCGACTCTGATACAATACACGTATACGCCTAAATTCTCTGAACTATAGAGTAGTAGAGTGTGGAAGGAATTTGGGGTCAATGTCAATAATTGCTGGATTTCGGTGTGTCGAATATCTAGTCCATGGCGATTCTGATACAATACAGGTATATACCCAGATTCTTTGAGCTATAGAGTAGTAGAGTGTGGAAGAAATTTGGGGTCAATGTCAATAATTGCTGAGTTTTGGTGTCTCGAATATCTAGTCCATGGCGATTCTGATACAACACAAGTATACACCCAGATTCTATGAGCTATAGAGTATTGGAGTGTGGAAAGGCGTTGCAATTGGACATTATCTTCGAACTGACAGCTCAGGTTGTGCGATGCATCATGTCACCTTCTTTGGATCGCAAGATTCGATCCACGGGAATTCAGAGATGACTCGGCATGGAAAAGAGAAAGCCTTGGCGTTTTTTCGCAGCAAAGCAAGAGTCGTCCACTCATGAAGATCATTGATATGGAGAGTGGCAAGGACGCAACGAAATATCTCTTCCATCAAGGTAAGAGATTCTCATTGGGCATTAACTCTTGACATTATTCTCTTGAGTGAGTTAAGGGTTTTATGGGCCTATGCGGACTTAGATGACAAAATTATGTGCACAATGAGGCCAAGCCAGTCTTGGTTT
>NW_003214349.1:0-1182 GCF_000006405.1 Perkinsus marinus ATCC 50983 | reverse complement strand
CTACTGCATGACTGTTGTCAACCATGACACTGAATGACCGAGGTTCTCCACCAATGACTTGGAAACTCTAGTTCGACTCTGCTTTTCATTTCGTCCTCTTCACAGTGCTTGTTTTCCCTTGTATGATTTTCCCGTTTACACCCACAACGCCGTATGTGCCGTTAGAGTCTCCACCGTCGATGACGACTACGGGTGCTCTAAATCAGCATGAACCTACTGTGCAGCATCCCGGGGAGCATTCTTCATTGCGGTCACTGAAAGATGAAGAAACGCCATGGGAGGAGTGGAAGCACTCGATCATGTGCATATCTTTCTACACTGGAGCAGGGCTATTATACTGCTTCTGTTGGGCTGGATGGGGTCTGGTGGATTCAACGTAGTCCTGGAGAATTGCCATAGTTCAACTCTGATAGCTTTCTCGATCAATGTATACATTTACGAGAGCCGTGAGCTTTGACATAGAGAAATAATTCCTCTTGTGATATGCCATCATCACGGTGTTTTTGTTATTATCTGTTGAGCAGCATCCATCCGTCTGCTCAGCTTTGGTGATTTTAGATACTTCCTGATCGTCACGGGTTCCACCGTGGGCTACGGTGACATCAGCTTCCCTCTGGACACAACGAGCTCTCTCTTTGCCTGCTGCTACCTTGTACTGGGAGTGGGCATCGCTGCCTATTCTGCAGGACTGGTGACCATCTTGGATTGGTGATATTGAGAGCAGATATGTTGACATATGCAGGTACTCAACAAGTGGGTTCAAACTACTGAGACAGAGATGGCCAAGGAGGTCCAACAGTCCCATATGAAGAGGAGCGAGCAGTCTCTGATGCGGAATAGGCTACTTCGGAAGCATCTTCTCACTTCACTTGCACGTCTTGCTGTTGTAATAGAATCATCGACTTGTAGTTTTATTGCACTGGCTCGCTGTAGACCCTGTGTGTCGGTGCCGGAGTGATCGGCCTCCTCGAGGGTTGGGGTGGCCCTAAGGCTCTCTACTGGTGTGTTCAAACCGTGACCACTGTTGGGTATGGCAACCTGCAACTCACGTCTACCGCGTCCAAGGTCTTTACGATATTCTTCATTCCAATTGGTGTGGCCGTGGGAGCTAGCACCATGTCGAGCCTGGCGAGCATTCCTCTTATCAAGCAGCGGGCTAAGCAGAGAGGAGGGTCCGTGGCT
>NW_003213876.1:0-1373 GCF_000006405.1 Perkinsus marinus ATCC 50983 | reverse complement strand
AGGAGGCATCGCGGTGGATCGTATGTGTGCCGTGTTGTTGTTCATGCGTGCTCCTACAATTGCGGGGACGTATGGGTACTGTTGATCGGTCATATGATATTGAGATCGAATAATAAGAAGATGCATCCTCGTCTATAGAACACGGCATTTAGAATTGAATGCAGGGATTGATCGATTGACTAATAACGCGACTTGAATACGTAAAAACTAGAGAACTGAAGGAAGAAGTTGAGCAAACGAGAGTGGGATATATGCAAAATATGCACAATATGTTTGGCAAGCCACCAACAACTCAGCAAAGCGCCGCTGCCTCAACCACTCAGTCTTACGTATGCAATCGAAGCGAGGCATCTACGTACGACGAAACTTATTGCTAGCGACTCCAGGATCGACAACTGCTTCTTGATATCAGAGTGTTGCAGATAGCCTACTTTGCTCGCAGACCTTCAAGATAGATAAAGTGTCAACCATGGTTACTTGGATATTGTATGGATAACGGATCAGCGGAGATGCGGTCTGAATGAAACATCGTGACCGAGCGAACTTCTCTACGGGCAAAATTACAGAGGCAACAATTTCCTGCTATAAGCGAAATCTACGGATCTGAGGTTCGTATGGTAGCAAGATGTCTAGACCATGTAGGTCTCAGTGAAGTACCTGATGCATACAAGCTGATAACAACGAACAGGACTCGAACCGGGCGAGAGCAGCTACCCTTCGCGAGCGGCAATTGTTTGAGGCGAGCCGATCCAGCCAGTAAAATGGAGCGGATAGTTGTAAACCAGCACTGATGCTTCCTCGGACACCGGCAAGCATCTGAGATACTTCTGATTGGTATATCCCATCGGTTGAAGCCTTGACGCGACAGGACTCACCGACGGTATGGCTGATGTTCCCGCACACGGCTTATGAAAAAATCAGCGAAAAATCTGTTTGCCTCGACAGAAGTTCGAGAGTGGTCCACTGACAGCTTCGAGTTCCATTCGTAAGACGGTTTCTCTGGGTGAAACTGAGCGTCGTTAACGACCACATGAATGACATCACAAGATTGTTAACTTTAAAATCACCTGAACAGCCCATACCCCATCGAATTCGTTTCGACCCTCCACAACAGCGATGAACTCCCTGTCAACCTCAGTACTCGTGGACGTAGCCAAGACTTTGAAGTTCTTCTCGGCTTCGGGGAAACTAGCAGTGCATAGATGGAAAAAGGGCCGCGTTAGAACTATGATCCTCTACCACCCACCTTGAGAGTTGATCGACCCAAACACCCCAATCGTGATGATTGTACGTCATGTCCCCAGCGGAAGTAGCCTGTACGGCCTGATAGAAACACCCATCACACAACGCCTGATACAACAGTACTAACCTGG
>NW_003202786.1:10649-13564 GCF_000006405.1 Perkinsus marinus ATCC 50983 | reverse complement strand
TTGGTCATGCGGGTGATCCAGGTTCAAATCTCGGGTATGTAAATTTTGTAATTCTATCAGTGATGGTTGTCCAGCCACTCTATTGAGTAGTATTGTTTGTAGTTGGCTCAGTGTAGTGCTCAGTATCATTATCTATGTCGAAACATGGCAGTGATTTAACATTGCATAGCACAGTAGAACCTGACGACTTCCAATGAACAACAATACATTTAGGTAGACGATAGTGTAGTGGTTAGTACTCATGTTTCTCATTCCCAAGGTCTCAGGTTCAAATCCCAGAAGGTCCGTGCGGGGCCCCACGCCAGTGGGGTGCACGGACCCCACAGTGCCTACAGCCTTGCGATTCCCCCTGATAAGACTAAGTAACGCGCGACAGCGCAACCAACTGCAGTACCCTGAGCAACTCAACCAACAGTAGTGGAGACGGCGCAACCATCGGAGCAGACAATACGGCCGATGGTTGCGAGGACAACACCGACATGGACTAGCCAGCACTAATGACGAGTCTCACAATAGCGTACCACAATATGCTGAGTCGGGCTGCTGCTGCTAGCATGGTGCCAACGCAGTGCACCGATCAGGCACCACACCGGTGCTAGGTGGATGGAGCGCTCCTCCCTTTTCGCCTCTTTTTGCGCGCTGGGGGAGGGGCCCCGGGCGCGCGCATTATAGCCGGTAGGGAACTCACAGCAAAAGTGATAGAGTACGAAGCCGATTTCGTTAATGACCCTTTATTTGGTCCTGAAAATGGCACCAATCGACTCCTCTCGTCGAGCTGAGTAATAATGTGAAAGAATTTCTTCAAAAAAAAGGGTCATTTACGAGAAATAACCGATTTAGTCTTTTTCCATTCAATGTAGAGGGCATGACATGGAAATACTGTATCAACAATCAGTCTAGTCCAGCAGATAATGGGCGTGCGCTGTCACACGAGAGATCCAGGTTCGAATCTGGGCTGAGGTATATTCCGGAAAAATTCCCGTACTCGGTGCAGGTCACCGACTTGGGCGCTACAGCGGTCAGTGCAACAGCAATCAGTAGGACAGTGCCCGTGAGGTCGTGGATGGGCACCCAACCAGTGTATAAGTACGTTTGAACTAGTCCGAGTATCAACCGATATTATTCAGGCATTACATTTAATATAAGGGGTTTGGTATAATGGATAGTCTTCAGGTTGGTCATGCGGGTGATCCAGGTTCAAATCTCGAGTATGTGAATTATATATTTTCATCAGTGATAGTCATCTGGATATTTTGTTAAGTAGTATTGTTTGTACTTGGCTTAGTGTAGTGCTCAGCAACATTATCTATGTCGATACATGGCAGTGATTTAACATTGCATAGCACAGTAGAACCTGACGACCTCCAATGAACAACTATACATTCAGGTAGACGATAGTGTAGTGGTTAGTGCTCATGTTTCTCATTCTCGAGGTCTCAGGTTCGAATCCCAGAAGGTCCGTGCGGGGCCCCACGCCAGTGGGGTGCACGGACCCCTCAGTGCCTACAGCCCTGCGATTCCCCTCCGATAGCTCTAAGTAACGCGCGACAGCGCAACCAGCTGCAGCACCCTGACCCGCTCAACCAACACTCGTGGACACGACACTGCGCAACCATCGGGAACAATACGGCCGATGGTTGCGAGGACAACACCGACAAGGAGGACTAGCCAGCACTAATGACGAGTCTCACAATAGCGTACCACAATCTGCCAAGTCGGGCTGCTAGCATGGTGCCAACGCAGTGCACCGATCAGGCACCACACCGGTGCTAGGTGGATGGCGCCTCTCCGCCCTTATCGACCGCCGCGCATGGGGGAGGGGTCCCCATATGCGCGATTATTTTTTACCTTTAGGAGCTCCCATCAAAAATGTGTAACTGCGGAGCCGATTTCGCGATCTAGCCTATAAATCCCACTAATTCCTTCACCAATCGATAGATCTCGATCTGCTGAACATCGCTGTGAAGCCGGATTTGGGATTTATAGGCTCAATAAAAAGTTATTCACGTTTTAGTTTTCATCAATTCTATGTGAACCATGTTGCACAAGCATCTTCTTCTTCAACAGTCCTTCTAGTCTGGCAGGTTAAGGGCGTGCGCTGTCACTCGAGGCACCCAGGTTCGAATCCCGGTGGGATTATATTGCGGAATAAGGTTCAGCACTCGAAGTAGGTCAGCGACTTGGGTGGCACAGCGGTCAGTAGTGTACCAGTGAGAAGGACAATGCCCTCTGGGCTCTGGGTAGGCTGTAAGTCCATGCTCAGTGCTACCAAGCAACACTCAACTTTCGGCTGGCGTCTCGTACACTTTTAATATATATAGTAAGTTTGGTATAATGGTTAGTGTGACGGGTTGTCACTCGAGTGATCCAGGTTCGAATCTGAGTGATTGCAATTCTCTATATCATCGCGGTAGGGATAGACCGTATATATTTGGTTTAGTCTCATGGACAGTGTCATGCTCTGCCATACGGTTGACCTATATCCGACCTCTGACAGTTAATACTCGTACTAAGTACTGGTGATAATATGCAGCACAAGGTCTTCGACTGTAATTTAATTAACCACCACGGTGTACGGTACTAGAGACTGGCGACCCAAGACGAAACACAATTATTTAAGCGAGTTACCACTCTAGTGGTTATTCTGTCCTACTCTCATCCTAAAGGTCGCAGGTTCGAACTACGACGGGTCCGTGCGGGGTCCCCACTTCAGTGGGGTGCACGGACCAATCAATCCTGCAGACTCGAACCTCCTCAAAGCAATACAAAGTAACGCGCGAGAGCGCATCAGAGAGTAGAGTAGCACTCTAGTCTACATCGGAAAACTCAGACCAGTGCGCACGGCTGACAGTGCGCACTCAAGCCAGTGGTACTGGCTCAACACCAATCTAGTAATAGTGGTAAGCCACCATCAC
>NW_003202786.1:7628-10549 GCF_000006405.1 Perkinsus marinus ATCC 50983 | reverse complement strand
GTTGCGAGGACACACCGACAAGGAGGACTAGCCAGCACTAATGACGAGTCTCACAACAGCGTACCACAATATGCTAAGTCGGGCTGCTGCTACTAGCATGGTGCCAACGCAGTGCACCGATCAGGCACCACACCGGTGCTAGGTGGATGGCGCTCCTCCGCCCTTATCGACCGCCGCGCATGGGGGAGGGGTCCCCATATGCGCGATTATTTTTTACCTTTAGGAGCTCCCACCAAAAATGTGTAACTGCGGAGCCGATTTCGCGATCTAGCCTATAAATCCCACCAATTCCTTCACCAATCGACAGATCTTGATCTGCTGAACATCGCTGTGAAGCCGGATTTGGAATTTATAGGCTCAATAAAAAGTTATTCACGTTTTAGTTTTCATCAATTCTATGTGAACCATGTTGCATAAGCAACTTCTCCTTCAACAGTTCTTCTAGTCTGGCAGGTTAAGGGCGTGCGCTATCACTCGAAGGATCCAGGTTCGAATCCCGGTGGAATTATATTGCGGAATAGTTCAGCACTCGGAGTAGGTCAGTGACTTGGGTGGCACAGCGGTCAGTAGTGTACCAGTGAGAAGGACAATGCCCTCTGGGCTCTGGGTAGGCTGTAAGTCCATGCTCAGTGCTACCAAGCAACACTCAACTTTCGGCTGGCGACTCTTGCACTTTTAGTTTATATAGTAGGTTTGGTCTAATGGTTAGTGTGACGGGTTGTCACTCAAGAGATCCAGGTTCGAATCTGAGTGATTACAATTCTTTATATCCTCGCAGTAGGGATAGACGGTATATATTTGGTTTAGTCTCATGGACAGTGTCATGCTCTGCCATGCGGTTGACCAATATCCGGCCTCTGACAGTTAATACTCGTACTAAGTACTGCTGATAATATGCAGCACAAGGTCTTCCACCGTGATTTAACTAACCACCACGGTGTACGGTACTAGAGACTGGCGATCCTCGACGAAACACATTTATCCAAGCAAGGTATTACTCTAGTGGTTATTCAGTCCAACTCTCATCCTAAAGGTCGCAGGTTCAAACTACGACGGGTCCGTGCGGGGTCCCCACTTCAGTGGGGTGCACGGACCAATCAACCATGCAGACTCGAACCCCCTCAAAGCAATGCAAAGTAACGCGCGAGAGCGCATCAGAGAGTAGAGTAGCACTCTAGTCTACATCGGAAAACTCAGACCAGTGCGCACGGCTAACAGTGCGCACTCAAGCCAGTGGTACTGGCTCAACACCAAACTAATAGCACTAGTGGGTCACGAACAGAATGTGTCAGGCAGGACTATGGCGGACGAGGACGTGAAGTCTGCCACAGCGTGGCAGGTACACTAGCAACTGGCACCGCAGGTGACAGGATCAACCAGCACACCGCTAGGTGGACGTCTTTTTGACACGCTCAACACTTCAGCGCGCAGGGGGAGGGGCCCCGGGCGCGCGCTAAAATACCTCCCAGAATACACAGCGAATTTGGTACTTTTGCAGCCGATTTCGCTCAATATCCACAAAAAAGTTTTCCAAACTTCGGCTGTAGGTAGATAATGCCCTAATTAGCCCAGATATGGTCTTAGAATTCTGGTTTATAGATTTGCTTACGAGAAATCGACCACGATAATTTGTCAATTCACGTTTTATGCGAAAATGCGCCACAAAAATGGTGCGTTGTGCAAGGGCGTAGCGAAAAGTTCGATATAGGTTTTGTGTGGCGCATTGGTGTAATGGGCTAGTAGTCGGTTTGACGAGTGTTAGGTCGTGGGTTCGATTCCGGATTTAGACATTCTCGGAAAATGTACCGTGGGTCAAGTAACAAGTGTCCGTAAGTCCAGTGATGAGTGTAATCTGATAAATACCGTCGGCAAGAGGGCCGACTGTGCTGGGGGCCCCCGCCGTGCGGGGCAGCACAGGAGGCCCGGCCGGAGGCCTATGAACGTGCAGTTGCACCCTCCTCTCTCCCAAGCCCCCATCCGGGCTGAGGATGCACGTATTATCGTGTGTCCCAGCGGTCGAGCGGTAGAGCGACGCGCTCCCCATCCGGAGGTCGTGGGTTCTAGCACCCCCCCGGTAGGGGGTTCGTTCTGCACATCGCTAGGTGGATGAAACAATTTTTCGCCCTTTTTTTTCAGGGCGAGGGCAGGGCCCCTCCGCCCGTTATCAGAGCCAATTTATACACATCGAAGTTGGTACGTAAATAAGTCTATTTCGCGATCTACCCATAATATCGAACCGGGACTAGTACCAAACGAATCCTTATCGAATTTTAGGAACAATGGCATCAGCCGTTTTCTGGTTTATAGCTTGTGGTAGGAGCTATAATCGATTTAAGATTCTCCGTTAGGATGTCCGCTCAAAAATCGTCACTTGCAATCTTAAGGTGGGATTGGTCTAGTGGTATGCGCTGCGGCTGACGACCGCAAGGTCCCCGGATCGAGTCTCGGGTAAGATAAAATAAACTTTTTATATTATTTAAATATACCACTATTTTAATTGTTTTTAGATCTATTTCGTGGCGCGTGAGAAGTATATGCAACTTTCTATACCGCTATTCCCGATGTAATGTTATGAGATGTCGGTTCAAAGCTTATGGCTCGGCTGTGTAGGGGGCCCCACTTAGTGGGGTCTGCACGGCCGAGCCGGCCGTAGGCCAGACTCCTCACGTAACCATCCCCCTCAAAGCTGCGCAGCACTCAAGTACGGCAGAGGCCGTACAGCCTAAAGGTCGAGCGGTCAGCCTCACACCCGTGAGGCATGGGTTCGATACCGGTCGACCCCCCAAAAAGGGGGAATGCTAGCGCAGCGCACATGCGGACACCGCTAGGTGGAGGAAACAATTTTTCGCCCTTTTTTTTCAGGGCGAGGGCAGGGCCCCTCCGCCCGTTATCAGAGCCAATTTATACACATCGAAGATGGT
>NW_003202786.1:5014-7528 GCF_000006405.1 Perkinsus marinus ATCC 50983 | reverse complement strand
TAGTATTGTTTGTACTTGGCTTAGTGTAGTGCTCAGCATCATTATCTATGTCGATACATGGCAGTGATTTAACGTTGCATAGCACAGTAGAACCTGACGACTTCCAATGAACAACAGTATATTTAGGTAGACGATAGTGTAGTGGTTAGTGCTCATGTTTCTCATTCCCAAGGCCTCAGGTTCAAATCCCAGAAGGTCCGTGCGGGGCCCCACGCCAGTGGGGTGCACGGACCCCTCAGTGCCTACAGCCTTGCGATTCCCCTCCGATAGCTCTAAGTAACGCGCGACAGCGCAACCAACTGCAGTACCCTGAGCAACTCAACCAACAGTAGTGGAGACGGCGCAACCATCGGAGCAGACAATACGGCCGATGGTTGCGAGGACAACACCGAGAAGGAGGACTAGCCAGCACTAATGACGAGTCTCACAATAGCGTACCAGAATCTGAAAAGTCGGGCTGCTGCTGCTACTAGCATGGTGCCAACGCAGTGCACCGATCAGGCACCACACCGGTGCTAGGTGGATGGAGCGCTCCTCCCTTTTCGCCTCTTTTTGCGCGCTGGGGGAGGGGCCCCGGGCGCGCGCGTAATAGACAGTGTAAGCTCACAGCAAAAATGGTAGATCCGGAAGCCGATCTCGCGATCTGTCTTAAGGATCACCCTGAAACTAGTGCCAATCGACTGCTCTCGTCGAGCTGAGTAATATGGTAAAAGAATTTTTCAAATGTTATGAGCCATTTACGAGAAATAACCGATTTAGTCCTTTTCCATTCAATGTAGGGAGGCATGACATGGGAGTACTGTATCAACAATCAGTCTAGTCCAGCAGGTAATGGGCGTGCGCTGTCACACGGGAGATCCAGGTTCGAATCTTGGTTGAGGTATATTTCGGAATAAATCCCCGTACTCGGAGTAGGTCAGTGGATTGGGTGTTACAGCGATAAGTGCAACGGCAATCAGTAGGGTAGTGTCCGTGAGGTCGTGGATGCGCGAGCACTCACCAGCGTCTAAGTAGGTTTGAACTAGTCTGAGCATCAAGCGACTCTATCGAATACTTTTATTTTGTATAGGTTGTTTGGTCTAGTGGTTAGTCTTCCGGTTGGTCATTAGGGTGATCCAGGTTCAGATCTCGGATATGTAAATTTTATAATTCTATCAGTGATGGTTGTCCATCCACTCTATTGAGTAGTATTGTTTGTACTTGGCTTAGTGTAGTGCTCAGCGTCATTATCTATGCCGACTCCAGGTAGTGGGCTGATCTAACATTGCATAGCACAGTAGAACCTGACGACTTCCAATGCACAACAATCCGTTTAGGTAGACGATAGTGTAGTGGTTAGTGCTCATGTCTCTCATTCCCGAGGCCTCAGGTTCGAATCCCAGAAGGTCCGTGCGGGGCCCCACGCCAGTGGGGTGCACGGACCCCTCAGTGCCTACAGCCTTGCGATTCCCCTCCGAAAGCTCCAAGTAACGCGCGACAGCGCAACCAACTGCAGTGCCCTGAGCAACCGACACGACACAGCTGACACTGCGCAACCATCGGAGCAGACAATACGGCCGATGGTTGCGAGGACAACACCGACAAGGAGGACTAGCCAGCACTAATGACGAGTCTCACAATAGCGTACCACAATCTGCCAAGTCGGGCTGCTAGCATGGTGCCAACGCAGTGCACCGATCAGGCACCACACCGGTGCTAGGTGGACGGAGCGCTCCTCCCTTTTCGCCTCTTTTTGCGCGCTGGGGGAGGGGCCCCGGGCGCGCGCGTAATAGACAGTGTAAGCTCACAGCAAAAGTGACCGATTTCGAAGCCGATTTCGTTAATGACAGTAAGGATTGCCCTGAAAATAGGTGCAATCGACTCCTCTCGTCGAGCTGAGTAATAATATGAACGAATTTTTCAAATGTTATGAGCCGTTTATGAGAAATAACCGATTTAGTCTTTCTCCACTCAATGTAGGGAGGCATCACATGGGAGTACTGTATCAACAATCAGTCTAGTCCAGCAGGTAATGGGCGTGCGCTGTCACACAGGAGACCCAGGTTCGAATCTGGGTTGAGGTATATTCCGGAATAAATCCCCGTACTCGGAGTAGGTCAGTGGGTTGGGTGTTACAGCGATAAGTGCAACGGCAATCAGTAGGATAGTGTCCTCGAGGCTCTGGATGAGCACCCAACCAGTGTATAAGTAGGTTTGAACTAGTCCGAGTATCAACTGATATTATTGAGGCATTATATTTTATATAAGGGGGTTTGGTCTAATGGATAGTCTTCAGGTTGGTCATGCGGATGATCCAGGTTCAAATCTCGGGTATATGAATTTTATAATTCTGTCAGTGATGGTTGTCCAGCCGCTCTATTGAGTGCTATTGTTTGTAGTTGGCTTAGTGTAGTGCTCAGCGTCATTATCTATGCCGACTCCAGGTAGTGGGCTTATCTAACATTGCATAGCACAGTAGAACCTGACCCCTTCCTATGAACAACAATATATTGAACTCGACGATAGTGTAGTGGT
>NW_003202786.1:2545-4914 GCF_000006405.1 Perkinsus marinus ATCC 50983 | reverse complement strand
GGTCCGTGCGGGGCCCCACGCCAGTGGGGTGCACGGACCCCTCTCAGTGCCTACAGCCTTGCGATTCCCCTCCGATAGCTCTAAGTAACGCGCGACAGCGCAACCAACTGCAGTAACCTGAGCAACTCAACCAACAGTAGTGGAGACGGCGCAACCATCGGAGCAGACAATACGGCCGATGGTTGCGAGGACAACACCGACAAGGAGGACTAGCCAGCACTAATGACGAGTCTCACAATAGCGTACCACAATCTGAAAAGTCGGGCTGCTGCTGCTACTAGCATGGTGCCAACGCAGTGCACCGATCAGGCACCACACCGGTGCTAGGTGGATGGCGCCTCTCCGCCCTTATCGACCGCCGCGCATGGGGGAGGGGTCCCCATATGCGCGATTATTTTTTACCTTTAGGAGCTCCCACCAAAAATGTATAACTGCGGAGCCGATTTCGCGATCTAGCCTATAAATCCCACAAATTCCTTCACCAATCGACAGATCTCGATCTCCTGAACATCGCTGTGAAGCCGGATTTGGGATTTATAGGCTCAATAAAAAGTTATTAACGTTTTAGTTTTCATCTGTTCTATGTGAACCATGTTGCACAAGCAACTTCTTCTTCAACAGTCCTTCTAGTCTGGCAGGTTAAGGGCGTGCGCTATCACTCGAGGCACCCAGGTTCGAATCCCTGTGGGATTATATTGCGGAATAAGGTTCAGCACTCGGAGTAGGTCAGCAACTTGGGTGGCACAGCGGTCAGTAGTGTACTAGTGAGAAGGACAATGCCCTCTGGGCTCTGGGTAGGCTGTAAGTCCATGCTCAGTACTATTAAGCAACTCTCAACATTGGGCTGGCGACTCGTACACTTTTAGTATATATAGTAAGTTTAGTATAACGGTTAGTGTGACGGGTTGTCAATCGAGTGATCCGGGTTCGAATCTGAGTAATTATAATTTTCTATATCATCGCAGTAGGGATAGGTCGTACATATTTGGTTCAGTCTCATGGACAGTGTCATGCTCTGCCATGCGGTTGACCAATATCCGACCTCTGACAGTTAATACTCGTACTAAGTACGGGTGATAATGTGCAGCACAAGGTCTTCGACTATGATTTAACTAACCACCACGGTGTACGGTACTAGAGACTGGCGACCCTCGACGAAACACATTTATTTGAACGAGGTATTACACTAGTGGTTATTCAGTCTGACTCTCATCCTAAAGGTCGCAGGTTCGAACTACGACGGGTCCGTGCGGGGTCCCCACTTCAGTGGGGTGCACGGAGCAATCAACCCTGCAGACTCGAACCCCCTCAAAGCAATGCAAAGTAACGCGCGAGAGCGCATCAGAGAGTAGAGTAGCACTCTAGTCTACATCGGAAAACTCAGACCAGTGCGCACGGCTAACAGTGCGCACTCAAGCCAGTGGTACTGGCTCAACACCGAATTGGTAATAGTGGTAAGCCACCATCACGAGTGTGTCAGGCAGGACTATGCCGGACGAGGACGTCAAGTCTGCCACAGCGTGGCAGGTAGACTAGCAACTGGCACCGCAGGTGACAGGATCAACCAGCACACCGCTAGGTGGACGGAGCGCTCCTCCCTTTTCGCCTCTTTTTGCGCGCTGGGGGAGGGGCCCCGGGCGCGCGCGTAATAGACAGTGTAAGCTCACAGCAAAAATATGGAGTAATTTTGCCTATTTCCTTATCCCTCTTAAGGATCACCCTGAAACTAGTGCCAATCGACTCCTCTCGTCGAGCTGAGTAATATGGTAAAAGAATTTCTCCGATATTATGAGCCATTTTCGAGAAATAACCGATTTAGTCCTTTTCCATTCAATGTAGGGAGGCATGACATGGGAGTAGTATATCATCAATCAGTCTAGTCCAGTAGGTCGTGGGCGTGCGCTGTCACACGGGAGACCCAGGTTCGAATCTGGGTTGAGGTATATTCTGGAATAAATCCCCGTACTCGGAGTAGGTCAGTGGATTGGGTGTTACAGCGATAAGTGCAACGGCAATCAGTAGGGTAGTGTCCGTGAGGTCGTGGATGAACACCCACCAGTGTATAAGTAGGTCTGTACTAGTCTGAGCATCAAGCGCTATTATTGAGGCATTATATTTTATATAAGGGGTTTGGTCTAATGGATAGTATTCAGGTTGGTCATGCGGGTGAATCAGGTTCAAATCCTGGCCGTGTAGCTTTTGGAATTTCCTCAGTGATGGTTGTCCAGCCGCTCTATTGAGTGTTATTGTTTGTAGTTGGCTTAGTGTAGTGCTCAGCATCATTATTTATGTCGACTCCAGGTAGTGGGCTTATCTAACATTGTATAGCACCAGTAGAACCTGACCCCTTCCAATGAACAACAGTATAT